>NC_090416.1:16052068-16279568 GCF_036365525.1 Heterodontus francisci
GCCCTGAGTGTGTGAGCCGCCCTCTGTACAATCACTGTGGGAGCTGGGTGACCCTCGAAGTGATGTAACCATGATTCTGTCTTCCTGGGACACACTGAGGGCTGGGCTGGCAGTCCAGTGGGGGGGTACAGATGACGGGGGGGGGGGGTGGGGAATGATGAGGGGGGGTGAGGGGTTAGGACGATGGGGGGGGGGGGGGGGGGGAACGACGATGTGGGGGCGGGGAGGGAATTTGGGGTTGCCATGGCCGTGCTTACCGCAGGAAGCGGTTGAGATCTCCATGCTTCATGTACTCGAAGACCATGATGAGGGGCTCTCCCTGCGTGCACACACCGTAGAATTTAACAATGTGTTCATGCTGCAGAAAGGTGAGCAGCTCAGCCTCTCGCTGAAAGTCAATACGCGTACTGTCTGTCGCCTCCTTCAGTGTCTGTGTTCACAATCAAAAAGAGCCACTGAATACAAGGCACAGGAACCACAACCCACTCTCACATTTAACACAAACTCTCACTAAGATTCATCTTAGCACCCAATAGAACCCATCCCTCACTCACTGCCTCCCACTGTGTCTCACACTGTCTCTGTCCGTCACTGCCTCCCACTGTCTTTGTCCCTCTCCGCCTCCCTCTCTGCCTCCCACTGTCTCTGCCCCTCTCTGCCTCCCACTCTGTCTCTGTCCCTCTCTGCCTCCCTCTCTGTCTCCCACTGTCTCTGTCCCTCTGTGTCTCACACTGTCTCTGTCCCTCTCTGCCTCCCTCTCTGCCTCCCACTGTCTCTGTCCCGCTCTGTCTCCCACTGTCTCTGTCCCTCTCTGTCTCCCTCTGTGTCTCACACTGTCTCTGTCCCTCTCTGTCTCCCTCTTTGTCTCCCACTGTCTCTGTCCCTCTCTGTCTCCCTCTTTGTCTCCCACTGTCTCTGTCCCTCTCTGCCTCCCACTGTCTCTGTCCCGCTCTGCCTCCCACTCTGTCTCCCACTGTCTCTGTCCCTCTCTGTCTCCCTCTCTGCCTCCCACTCTGTCTCTGTCCCTCTCTGCCTCCCTCTCTGTCTCCCACTGTCTCTGTCCCTCTGTGTCTCACACTGTCTCTGTCCCTCTCTGTCTCCCTCTTTGTCTCCCACTGTCTTTGTCCCTCTCTGCCTCCCTCTCTGCCTCCCACTGTCTCTGTCCCTCTGTGTCTCACACTGTCTCTGTCCCTCTCTGTCTCCCTCTTTGTCTCCCACTGTCTTTGTCCCTCTCTGCCTCCCTCTCTGCCTCCCACTGTCTCTGTCCCGCTCTGCCTCCCACTGTCTCTGTCCCGCTCTGCCTCCCACTCTGTCTCCCACTGTCTCTGTCCCTCTCTGTCTCCCTCTGTGTCTCACACTGTCTCTGCCCCTCTCTGCCTCCCACTGTCTCTGTCCCGCTCTGCCTCCCACTCTGTCTCCCACTGTCTCTGTCCCTCTCTGCCTCCCTCTCTGCCTCCCACTGTCTCTGCCCCTCTCTGCCTCCCACTCTGTCTCTGTCCCTCTCTGCCTCCCTCTCTGTCTCCCACTGTCTCTGTCCCTCTGTGTCTCACACTGTCTCTGTCCCTCTCTGCCTCCCACTCTGTCTCTGTCCCTCTCTGCCTCCCTCTCTGTCTCCCACTGTCTCTGTCCCTCTCTGCCTCCCACTCTGTCTCTGTCCCTCTCTGCCTCCCACTCTGTCTCCCACTGTCTCTGTCCCTCTCTGCCTCCCACTCTGTCTCTGTCCCTCTCTGTCTCCCTCTCTGTCTCCCACTGTCTCTGTCCCTCTCTGCCTCCCTCTCTGTCTCCCACTGTCTCTGTCCCTCTCTGTCTCCCACTGTCTCTGTCCCTCTCTGCCTCCCTCTCTGTCTCCCACTGTCTCTGTCCCTCTGTGTCTCACACTGTCTCTGTCCCTCTCTGCCTCCCACTCTGTCTCCCACTGTCTCTGTCCCTCTCTGCCTCCCACTCTGTCTCTGTCCCTCTCTGCCTCCCACTCTGTCTCCCACTGTCTCTGTCCCTCTGTGTCTCACACTGTCTCTGTCCCTCTCTGTCTCCCACTGTCTCTGTCTCCCTCTGTGTCTCACACTGTCTCTGTCCCTCTCTGCCTCCCACTGTGTCTCTGTCCCTCTCTGCCTCCCACTCTGTCTCCCACTGTCTCTGTCCCTCTGTGTCTCACACTGTCTCTGTCCCTCTCTGCCTCCCACTCTGTCTCCCACTGTCTCTGTCCCTCTCTGCCTCCCACTCTGTCTCTGTCCCTCTCTGCCTCCCACTCTGTCTCCCAATGTCTCTGTCCCTCTCTGCCTCCCACTCTGTCTCCCACTGTCTCTGTCCCTCTGTGTCTCACACTGTCTCTGTCCCTCTCTGCCTCCCACTGTCTCTGTCCCTCTCTGCCTCCCACTCTGTCTCTGTCCCTCTCTGCCTCCCACTCTGTCTCCCACTGTCTCTGTCCCTCTCTGTCTCCCTCTGTGTCTCACACTGTCTCTGTTCCTCTCTGTCTCACACTGTCTCTGTCCCTCTCTGTCTCACACTGTCTCTGTCCCTCTCTGTCTCCCTCTGTGTCTCTCACTGTCTCTGTCCCTCTCTGTCTCACACTGTCTCTGTCCCTCTCTGTCTCCCTCTGTGTCTCTCACTGTCTCTGTCCCTCTCTGTCTCCCTCTGTGTCTCACACTGTCTCTGTCTCCCTCTGTGTCTCACACTGTCTCTGTCCCTCTCTGTCTCCCTCTGTGTCTCACACTGTCTCTGTTCCTCTCTGTCTCACACTGTCTCTGTCCCTCTCTGTCTCCCTCTGTGTCTCTCACTGTCTCTGTCCCTCTCTGTCTCCCTCTGTGTCTCACACTGTCTCTGTTCCTCTCTGTCTCACACTGTCTCTGTCCCTCTCTGTCTCCCTCTGTGTCTCACACTGTCTCTGTTCCTCTCTGTCTCACACTGTCTCTGTCCCTCTCTGTCTCCCTCTGTGTCTCTCACTGTCTCTGTCCCTCTCTGTCTCCCTCTGTGTCTCACACTGTCTCTGTCTCCCTCTGTGTCTCACACTGTCTCTGTCCCTCTCTGTCTCCCTCTGTGTCTCACACTGTCTCTGTTCCTCTCTGTCTCACACTGTCTCTGTCCCTCTCTGTCTCCCTCTGTGTCTCTCACTGTCTCTGTCCCTCTCTGTCTCACACTGTCTCTGTCCCTCTCTGTCTCCCTCTGTGTCTCTCACTGTCTCTGTCTCCCTCTGTGTCTCACACTGTCTCTGTTCCTCTCTGTCTCACACTGTCTCTGTCCCTCTCTGTCTCCCTCTGTGTCTCTCACTGTCTCTGTCTCCCTCTGTGTCTCACACTGTCTCTGTCCCTCTCTGTCTCCCTCTGTGTCTCTCACTGTCTCTGTCCCTCTCTGTCTCACACTGTCTCTGTCCCTCTCTGTCTCCCTCTGTGTCTCACACTGTCTCTGTCCCTCTCTGTCTCACACTGTCTCTGTCCCTCTCTGTCTCCCTCTGTGTCTCTCACTGTCTCTGTCCCTCTCTGTCTCACACTGTCTCTGTCCCTCTCTGTCTCCCTCTGTGTCTCTCACTGTCTCTGTCCCTCTCTGTCTCACACTGTCTCTGTCCCTCTCTGTCTCCCTCTGTGTCTCTCACTGTCTCTGTCCCTCTCTGTCTCCCTCTGTGTCTCACACTGTCTCTGTTCCTCTCTGTCTCACACTGTCTCTGTCCCTCTCTGTCTCCCTCTGTGTCTCACACTGTCTCTGTTCCTCTCTGTCTCACACTGTCTCTGTCCCTCTCTGTCTCCCTCTCTGTCTCACACTGTCTCTGTCCCTCTCTGTCTCCCTCTCTGTCTCACACTGTCTCTGTCCCTCTCTGTCTCCCTCTCTGTCTCACACTGTCTCTGTCCCTCTCTGTCTCCCCCTGTGTCTCACACGGTCGCTGTCCCTCTCTGTCTCCCTCTCTGTCTCACACTGTCTCTGTCCCTCTCTGTCTCCCTCTCTGTCTCACACTGTCTCTGTCCCTCTCTGTCTCCCTCTCTGTCTCCCTCTGTGTCTCCCACTGTCTCTGTCTCCCTCTGTGTCTCTCACTGTCTCTGTCCCTCTCTGTCTCCCTCTCTGTCTCTCACTGTCTCTGTCCCTCTCTGTCTCCCTCTGTGTCTCTCACTGTCTCTGTCTCCCTCTGTGTCTCTCACTGTCTCTGTCCCTCTCTGTCTCACACTGTCTCTGTCCCTCTCTGTCTCCCTCTGTGTCTCACACTGTCTCTGTCCCTCTCTGTCTCCCTCTCTGTCTCTCACTGTCTCTGTCCCTCTCTGTCTCCCTCTCTGTCTCACACTGTCTCTGTCCCTCTCTGTCTCCCTCTCTGTCTCACACTGTCTCTGTCCCTCTCTGTCTCTCACTGTCTCTGTCCCTCTCTGCCTCCCACTCTGTCTCCCAATGTCTCTGTCCCTCTCTGTCTCCCTCTCTGTCTCTCACTGTCTCTGTCCCTCTCTGTCTCCCTCTGTGTCTCTCACTGTCTCTGTCCCTCTCTGTCTCCCTCTCTGTCTCTCACTGTCTCTGTCCCTCTCTGTCTCCCTCTGTGTCTCACACGGTCGCTGTCCCTCTCTGTCTCCCTCTGTGTCTCACACTGTCTCTGTCCCTCTCTGTCTCCCTCTGTGTCTCACACTGTCTCTGTTCCTCTCTGTCTCCCTCTGTCTCTGTCCCTCTCTGTCTCCCTCTGTGTCTCTCACTGTCTCTGTCCCTCTCTGTCTCCCACTGTGTCTCCCACTGTCTCTGTCTCCCTCTGTGTCTCTCACTGTCTCTGTCTCCCTCTGTGTCTCTCACTGTCTCTGTCTCCCTCTCTGTCTCTCACTGTCTCTGTCTCCCTCTGTGTCTCTCACTGTCTCTGTCCCTCTCTGTCTCCCACTGTGTCTCACACTGTCTCTGTCCCTCTCTGTCTCCCTCTGTGTCTCTCACTGTCTCTGTCCCTCTCTGTCTCCCTCTGTGTCTCTCACTGTCTCTGTCTCCCTCTGTCTCCCTCTGTGTCTCTCACTGTCTCTGTCTCCCTCTGTGTCTCACACTGTCTCTGTCCCTCTCTGTCTCCCACTGTGTCTCACACTGTCTCTGTCCCTCTCTGTGTCTCTCACTGTCTCTGTCTCCCTCTCTGTCTCCCTCTGTGTCTCCCACTGTCTCTGTCTCCCTCTGTGTCTCTCACTGTCTCTGTCCCTCTCTGTCTCCCTCTGTGTCTCTCACTGTCTCTGTCTCCCTCTGTCTCCCTCTGTGTCTCTCACTGTCTCTGTCTCCCTCTGTGTCTCACACTGTCTCTGTCCCTCTCTGTCTCCCTCTGTGTCTCTCACTGTCTCTGTTCCTCTCTGTCTCACACTGTCTCTGTCCCTCTCTGTCTCCCTCTGTGTCTCCCACTGTCTCTGTCTCCCTCTGTGTCTCTCACTGTCTCTGTCCCTCTCTGTCTCACACTGTCTCTGTCCCTCTCTGTCTCCCTCTGTGTCTCTCACTGTCTCTGTCCCTCTCTGTCTCCCTCTGTGTCTCTCACTGTCTCTGTCTCCCTCTGTCTCCCTCTGTGTCTCTCACTGTCTCTGTTCCTCTCTGTCTCCCTCTGTGTCTCTCACTGTCTCTGTCTCCCTCTGTGTCTCACACTGTCTCTGTCCCTCTCTGTCTCCCTCTGTGTCTCTCACTGTCTCTGTTCCTCTCTGTCTCACACTGTCTCTGTCTTCCTCTGTGTCTCTCACTGTCTCTGTCCCTCTCTGTCTCCCTCTGTGTCTCTCACTGTCTCTGTCTCCCTCTGTGTCTCACACTGTCTCTGTCCCTCTCTGTCTCCCTCTGTGTCTCTCACTGTCTCTGTTCCTCTCTGTCTCACACTGTCTCTGTCTTCCTCTGTGTCTCTCACTGTCTCTGTCCCTCTCTGTCTCCCTCTGTGTCTCTCACTGTCTCTGTCTCCCTCTGTGTCTCACACTGTCTCTGTCCCTCTCTGTCTCCCTCTGTGTCTCTCACTGTCTCTGTCCCTCTCTGTCTCCCTCTGTGTCTCCCACTGTCTCTGTCTCCCTCTGTGTCTCACACTGTCTCTGTCCCTCTCTGTCTCACACTGTCTCTGTCCCTCTCTGTCTCACACTGTCTCTGTCCCTCTCTGTCTCCCTCTGTGTCTCTCACTGTCTCTGTCCCTCTCTGTCTCCCTCTGTGTCTCTCACTGTCTCTGTCCCTCTCTGTCTCCCTCTGTGTCTCTCACTGTCTCTGTCTCCCTCTGTCTCCCTCTGTGTCTCTCACTGTCTCTGTCTCCCTCTGTCTCCCTCTGTGTCTCACACTGTCTCTGTCCCTCTCTGTCTCCCTCTGTGTCTCTCACTGTCTCTGTTCCTCTCTGTCTCACACTGTCTCTGTCCCTCTCTGTCTCCCTCTGTGTCTCCCACTGTCTCTGTCTCCCTCTGTGTCTCTCACTGTCTCTGTCCCTCTCTGTCTCACACTGTCTCTGTCCCTCTCTGTCTCACACTGTGTCTCTCACTGTCTCTGTCCCTCTCTGTCTCCCTCTGTGTCTCCCACTGTCTCTGTCTCCCTCTGTGTCTCTCACTGTCTCTGTCCCTCTCTGTCTCACACTGTCTCTGTCCCTCTCTGTCTCCCTCTGTGTCTCTCACTGTCTCTGTTCCTCTGTGTCTCCCACTGTCTCTGTCTTCCTCTGTGTCTCTCACTGTCTCTGTCCCTCTCTGTCTCACACTGTCTCTGTCCCTCTCTGTCTCCCTCTGTGTCTCCCACTGTCTCTGTCTCCCTCTGTGTCTCTCACTGTCTCTGTCCCTCTCTGTCTCCCTCTGTGTCTCCCACTGTCTCTGTCTCCCTCTGTGTCTCCCACTGTCTCTGTCTCCCTCTGTGTCTCTCACTGTCTCTGTCCCTCTCTGTCTCCCTCTGTGTCTCTCACTGTCTCTGTCCCTCTCTGTCTCACACTGTCTCTGTCCCTCTCTGTCTCCCTCTGTGTCTCTCACTGTCTCTGTCCCTCTCTGTCTCCCTCTGTGTCTCTCACTGTCTCTGTCCCTCTCTGTCTCCCTCTGTGTCTCTCACTGTCTCTGTCCCTCTCTGTCTCACACTGTCTCTGTCCCTCTCTGTCTCACACTGTCTCTGTCCCTCTCTGTCTCCCTCTGTGTCTCCCACTGTCTCTGTCCCTCTCTGTCTCCCTCTGTGTCTCACACGGTCGCTGTCCCTCTCTGTCTCCCTCTCTGTCTCACACTGTCTCTGTCCCTCTCTGTCTCCCTCTGTGTCTCCCACTGTCTCTGTCCCTCTCTGTCTCCCTCTCTGTCTCACACTGTCTCTGTCCCTCTCTGTCTCACACTGTCTCTGTCCCTCTCTGTCTCCCTCTGTGTCTCACACTGTCTCTGTCCCTCTCTGTCTCCCTCTCTGTCTCACACTGTCTCTGTCCCTCTCTGTCTCCCACTGTCTCTGTCTCCCTCTGTGTCTCTCACTGTCTCTGTCCCTCTCTGTCTCACACTGTCTCTGTCCCTCTCTGTCTCCCTCTGTGTCTCACACTGTCTCTGTCCCTCTCTGTCTCCCTCTGTGTCTCCCACTGTCTCTGTCTCCCTCTGTGTCTCTCACTGTCTCTGTCCCTCTCTGTCTCCCTCTGTGTCTCTCACTGTCTCTGTCCCTCTCTGTCTCACACTGTCTCTGTTCCTCTCTGTCTCACACTGTCTCTGTCCCTCTCTGTCTCCCTCTGTGTCTCACACTGTCTCTGTCCCTCTCTGTCTCACACTGTCTCTGTTCCTCTCTGTCTCACACTGTCTCTGTCCCTCTCTGTCTCCCTCTGTGTCTCACACTGTCTCTGTCCCTCTCTGTCTCCCTCTGTGTCTCTCACTGTCTCTGTTCCTCTCTGTCTCACACTGTCTCTGTCCCTCTCTGTCTCCCTCTGTGTCTCTCACTGTCTCTGTTCCTCTCTGTCTCACACTGTCTCTGTCCCTCTCTGTCTCCCTCTGTGTCTCCCACTGTCTCTGTCTCCCTCTCTGTCTCACACTGTCTCTGTCCCTCTCTGTCTCCCTCTGTGTCTCCCACTGTCTCTGTCTCCCTCTGTGTCTCTCACTGTCTCTGTCTCCCTCTGTGTCTCTCACTGTCTCTGTCTCCCTCTGTGTCTCTCACTGTCTCTGTCTCCCTCTGTGTCTCTCACTGTCTCTGTCTCCCTCTGTGTCTCACACTGTCTCTGTCCCTCTCTGTCTCCCTCTGTGTCTCCCACTGTCTCTGTCTCCCTCTGTGTCTCTCACTGTCTCTGTTCCTCTCTGTCTCACACTGTCTCTGTCCCTCTCTGTCTCCCTCTGTGTCTCACACTGTCTCTGTCCCTCTCTGTCTCCCTCTCTGTCTCCCTTTCTGTCTCTGTCCCTCTCTGTCCCTCTCTGTGTCTCCCACTGTCTCTGTCTCCCTCTGTGTCTCTCACTGTCTCTGTCCCTCTCTGTCTCCCTCTGTGTCTCTCACTGTCTCTGTCCCTCTCTGTCTCCCTCTGTGTCTCCCACTGTCTCTGTCTCCCTCTGTGTCTCTCACTGTCTCTGTCCCTCTCTGTCTCCCTCTGTGTCTCTCACTGTCTCTGTCCCTCTCTGTCTCCCTCTGTGTCTCCCACTGTCTCTGTCTCCCTCTGTGTCTCTCACTGTCTCTGTCCCTCTCTGTCTCCCTCTGTGTCTCACACTGTCTCTGTCCCTCTCTGTCTCCCTCTCTGTCTCCCACTGTCTCTGTCTCCCTCTGTGTCTCACACTGTCTCTGTCCCTCGCTGTCTCCCTCTTTGTCTCACACTGTCTCTGTCCCTCTCTGTCTCCCTCTGTGTCTCACACTGTCTCTGTCCCTCTCTGTCTCCCTCTGTGTCTCTCACTGTCTCTGTCTCCCTCTGTGTCTCTCACTATCTCTGTCCCTCTCTGTCTCCCTCTCTGTCTCCCACTGTCTCTGTCTCCCTCTGTGTCTCTGTCCCTCTCTGTCTCCCTCTGTGTCTCTCACTGTCTCTGTCCCTCTCTGTCTCCCTCTGTGTCTCTCACTGTCTCTGTCCCTCTCTGTCTCCCTCTGTGTCTCCCACTGTCTCTGTCTCCCTCTGTGTCTCTCACTGTCTCTGTCCCTCTCTGTCTCCCTCTGTGTCTCACACTGTCTCTGTCCCTCTCTGTCTCCCTCTCTGTCTCCCACTGTCTCTGTCTCCCTTTCTGTCTCTGTCCCTCTCTGTCCCTCTCTGTGTCTCCCACTGTCTCTGTCTCCCTCTGTGTCTCACACTGTCTCTGTCCCTCGCTGTCTCCCTCTTTGTCTCACACTGTCTCTGTCCCTCTCTGTCTCCCTCTGTGTCTCACACTGTCTCTGTCCCTCTCTGTCTCCCTCTGTGTCTCACACTGTCTCTGTCTCCCTCTGTGTCTCTCACTGTCTCTGTCCCTCGCTGTCTCCCTCTGTGTCTCACACTGTCTCTGTCCCTCTCTGTCTCCCTCTGTGTCTCCCACTGTCTCTGTCTCCCTCTCTGTCTCACACTGTCTCTGTCCCTCGCTGTCTCCCTCTGTGTCTCACACTGTCTCTGTCCCTCTCTGTCTCCCTCTGTGTCTCTCACTGTCTCTGTCTCCCTCTGTGTCTCTCACTATCTCTGTCCCTCTCTGTCTCCCTCTCTGTCTCCCACTGTCTCTGTCTCCCTCTGTGTCTCTGTCCCTCTCTGTCTCCCTCTGTGTCTCTCACTGTCTCTGTCCCTCGCTGTCTCCCTCTGTGTCTCCCACTGTCTCTGTCTCCCTCTCTGTCTCACACTGTCTCTGTCCCTCGCTGTCTCCCTCTGTGTCTCACACTGTCTCTGTCCCTCGCTGTCTCCCTCTGTGTCTCCCACTGTCTCTGTCTCCCTCTCTGTCTCACACTGTCTCTGTCCCTCTCTGTCTCCCTCTGTGTCTCTCACTGTCTCTGTTCCTCTCTGTCTCACACTGTCTCTGTCCCTCTCTGTCTCCCTCTGTGTCTCACACTGTCTCTGTCTCCCTCGCTGCCTCCCACTGTCTCTGTCCCTCGCTGTCTCCCTCTTTGTCTCACACTGTCTCTGTCCCTCTCTGCCTCCTTCTGTCCCTCTCTGCCTCCCTCTGTGTCTCTCACTGTCTCTGTCCCTCTCTGTCTCCCTCTCTGTCTCCCACTGTCTCTGTCTCCCTTTCTGTCTCTGTCCCTCTCTGTCCCTCTCTGTCTCCCACTGTCTCTGTCTCCCTTTCTGTCTCTGTCCCTCTCTGTCTCCCTCTCTGTCTCCCACTGTCTCTGTCTCCCTTTCTGTCTCTGTCCCTCTCTGTCCCTCTCTGTGTCTCCCACTGTCTCTGTCTCCCTCTGTGTCTCCCACTGTCTCTGTCTCCCTCTGTGTCTCACACTGTCTCTGTCCCTCTCTGCCCCTCTCTGTCTCCCACTGTCTCTGTCTCCCTTTCTGTCTCTGTCCCTCTCTGTCTCCCTCTGTGTCTCACACTGTCTCTGTCTCCCTCGCTGCCTCCCACTGTCTCTGTCCCTCGCTGTCTCCCTCTGTGTCTCACACTGTCTCTGTCCCTCGCTGTCTCCCTCTTTGTCTCACACTGTCTCTGTCCCTCTCTGTCTCCCTCGCTGCCTCCCACTGTCTCTGTCCCTCGCTGTCTCCCTCTTTGTCTCACACTGTCTCTGTCCCTCTCTGCCCCTCTCTGTCTCCCACTGTCTCTGTCTCCCTTTCTGTCTCTGTCCCTCTCTGTCTCCCTCTCTGCCTCCTTCTGTCTCCCTCTGTGTCTCACACTGTCTCTGTCTCCCTCGCTGCCTCCCACTGTCTCTGTCCCTCTCTGTCTCCCTCTCTGTCTCCCACTGTCTCTGTCTCCCTTTCTGTCTCTGTCCCTCTCTGTCCCTCTCTGTGTCTCCCACTGTCTCTGTCTCCCTCTGTGTCTCTCACTGTCTCTGTCCCTCTCTGTCTCCCTCTCTGTCTCCCACTGTCTCTGTCTCCCTTTCTGTCTCTGTCCCTCTCTGTCCCTCTCTGTGTCTCCCACTGTCTCTGTCTCCCTCTTTGTCTCACACTGTCTCTGTCCCTCTCTGTCTCCCTCGCTGCCTCCTTCTGTCCCTCTCTGTCTCCCTCTGTGTCTCTCACTGTCTCTGTCCCTCTCTGTCTCCCTCTCTGTCTCCCACTGTCTCTGTCCCTCTCTGCCTCCCTCTGTGTCTCACACTGTCTCTGTCCCTCTCTGTCTCCCTCTGTGTCTCTCACTGTCTCTGTCTCCCTCTGTGTCTCACACTGTCTCTGTCCCTCGCTGTCTCCCTCTGTGTCTCCCACTGTCTCTGTCTCCCTCTCTGTCTCACACTGTCTCTGTCCCTCTCTGTCTCCCTCTGTGTCTCTCACTGTCTCTGTTCCTCTCTGTCTCCCTCTGTGTCTCACACTGTCTCTGTCTCCCTCGCTGCCTCCCACTGTCTCTGTCCCTCGCTGTCTCCCTCTTTGTCTCACACTGTCTCTGTCCCTCTCTGCCTCCTTCTGTCCCTCTCTGCCTCCCTCTGTGTCTCTCACTGTCTCTGTCCCTCTCTGTCTCCCTCTCTGTCTCCCACTGTCTCTGTCTCCCTTTCTGTCTCTGTCCCTCTCTGTCCCTCTCTGTGTCTCACACTGTCTCTGTCCCTCTCTGTCTCCCTCGCTGCCTCCCACTGTCTCTGTCCCTCGCTGTCTCCCTCTGTGTCTCACACTGTCTCTGTCCCTCGCTGTCTCCCTCTGTGTCTCACACTGTCTCTGTCCCTCTCTGTCTCCCTCGCTGCCTCCCACTGTCTCTGTCCCTCGCTGTCTCCCTCTTTGTCTCACACTGTCTCTGTCCCTCTCTGCCCCTCTCTGTCTCCCACTGTCTCTGTCTCCCTTTCTGTCTCTGTCTCCCTCTCTGCCTCCTTCTGTCCCTCTCTGTCTCCCTCTGTGTCTCACACTGTCTCTGTCTCCCTCGCTGCCTCCCACTGTCTCTGTCCCTCGCTGTCTCCCTCTGTGTCTCACACTGTCTCTGTCCCTCGCTGTCTCCCTCTGTGTCTCACACTGTCTCTGTCCCTCTCTGTCTCCCTCGCTGCCTCCCACTGTCTCTGTCCCTCGCTGTCTCCCTCTGTGTCTCACACTGTCTCTGTCCCTCTCTGTCTCCCTCTGTGTCTCACACTGTCTCTGTCCCTCTCTGTCTCCCTCTGTGTCTCACACTGTCTCTGTCCCTCGCTGTCTCCCTCTGTGTCTCACACTGTCTCTGTCCCTCGCTGTCTCCCTCTGTGTCTCACACTGTCTCTGTCCCTCTCTGTCTCCCTCTGTGTCTCACACTGTCTCTGTCTCCCTCGCTGCCTCCCACTGTCTCTGTCCCTCGCTGTCTCCCTCTTTGTCTCACACTGTCTCTGTCCCTCTCTGCCTCCCTCTGTGTCTCTCACTGTCTCTGTCCCTCTCTGTCTCCCTCTCTGTCTCCCACTGTCTCTGTCTCCCTTTCTGTCTCTGTCCCTCTCTGTCCCTCTCTGTGTCTCCCACTGTCTCTGTCTCCCTCTCTGTCTCCCACTGTCTCTGTCTCCCTTTCTGTCTCTGTCCCTCTCTGTCTCCCTCTCTGCCTCCTTCTGTCCCTCTCTGTGTCTCACACTGTCTCTGTCTCCCTCGCTGCCTCCCACTGTCTCTGTCCCTCGCTGTCTCCCTCTGTGTCTCACACTGTCTCTGTCCCTCGCTGTCTCCCTCTTTGTCTCCCACTGTCTCTGTCTCCCTCTTTGTCTCCCACTGTCTCTGTCTCCCTCTTTGTCTCACACTGTCTCTGTCCCTCTCTGTCTCCCTCGCTGCCTCCCACTGTCTCTGTCCCTCGCTGTCTCCCTCTTTGTCTCACACTGTCTCTGTCCCTCTCTGTCTCCCTCTGTGTCTCCCACTGTCTCTGTCCCTCGCTGTCTCCCTCTGTGTCTCACACTGTCTCTGTCCCTCTCTGTCTCCCTCGCTGCCTCCCACTGTCTCTGTCCCTCGCTGTCTCCCTCTTTGTCTCACACTGTCTCTGTCCCTCTCTGCCCCTCTCTGTCTCCCACTGTCTCTGTCTCCCTTTCTGTCTCTGTCCCTCTCTGTCTCCCTCTCTGCCTCCTTCTGTCTCCCTCTGTGTCTCACACTGTCTCTGTCTCCCTCGCTGCCTCCCACTGTCTCTGTCCCTCGCTGTCTCCCTCTTTGTCTCACACTGTCTCTGTCCCTCTCTGTCTCCCTCTCTGTCTCCCACTGTCTCTGTCTCCCTTTCTGTCTCTGTCCCTCTCTGTCCCTCTCTGTGTCTCCCACTGTCTCTGTCTCCCTCTTTGTCTCACACTGTCTCTGTCCCTCTCTGTCTCCCTCTCTGTCTCCCACTGTCTCTGTCTCCCTTTCTGTCTCTGTCCCTCTCTGTCCCTCTCTGTGTCTCCCACTGTCTCTGTCTCCCTCTGTGTCTCTCACTGTCTCTGTCCCTCTCTGTCTCCCTCTCTGTCTCCCACTGTCTCTGTCTCCCTTTCTGTCTCTGTCCCTCTCTGTCCCTCTCTGTGTCTCCACTGTCTCTGTCTCCCTCTTTGTCTCCCACTGTCTCTGTCTCCCTCTTTGTCTCACACTGTCTCTGTCCCTCTCTGTCTCCCTCGCTGCCTCCTTCTGTCCCTCTCTGTCTCCCTCTGTGTCTCACACTGTCTCTGTCCCTCGCTGTCTCCCTCTGTGTCTCACACTGTCTCTGTCCCTCTCTGTCTCCCTCTTTGTCTCACACTGTCTCTGTCCCTCTCTGTCTCCCTCTCTGTCTCCCACTGTCTCTGTCCCTCTCTGCCTCCCTCTGTGTCTCTCACTGTCTCCCTCTGTCTCCTTATCTCTCTCTTTATGCCTCTGTTTCTCCATCGCTCTCTTTCTCACTCTCTCTGTCTCCCTCTCTCCATCTCCCTCTCTCCATCTGTCAATCTCTGCCAGTCTCTCTGCCTCTGTCTCAGTCGTTTCTCTCCCTCGATGTTTCTCCCTCCCATACACTGACGAGGAATTGGAGCCTAGAGGAGGGAAGGGGAGGGGAGGGGATGGGAGGGAGGGGGGAAGGAAGGAGGGAGGGAGGGGGGAGGATGGGAGGGAAGGGGAAGAAGGAGGGAGGGGAGGGGGAAGGGAGAGGATGGGAGGGGAGGGGAGGGGAGGGAGGGGAGGGGAGGGAAGGGGAGGGGAAGAAGGGAGGGAGGGAGGGAGGAGAGGGAGGGGAGAGAATGGGAGGGAGGGGAGAGAAAGGAGGGAGGGGAGGGAAAGGAGGGAGGGGAGGGAAAGGAGGGAAGGGAGGTAAGCAGAGAGGAAGGGAGGGAGGGGAGGGGGGACAGAGGGGAGGCGGAAGGGAGAGGGAGGGGAAGGAGGGGAGGAGAGAGGAAGGGAGGGGAAGTTGCAGGAGAAGGTGAGGGCTGTAAGTGGATTGTTTCCTACCTTGACTGCCACCAGCATTCGGCCGTGCTCGGGGCTCAGGTTGTCACAGTCAGCGAGGAATACTTTCCCAAAGGCTCCTTCGCCAAGTTCCCACTTCAGCACAATGTCTCTCCTCTTGATGTGCTGCACACCTAGAACAGGAGGACATTTATCAGGCAAGAGCTCTCCTGAAGCAACATCAGACACTGTACATATCAAAACTGCTGTACTATGTGCAGTCATGCTTTGGTTCCCAATGAACTACATTTTGAAGTGTAGTCAGTGTTGTAACTTAGGAAAGACGGCAGCCAATTTACGCACAGCAAGATCCCACAGATAGCCATGGTAATGACCCAGATCATCTGTTCTTAGTGATATTGGCCCCAGGACACCAGGGAGAACTACCCCCTGTTCTTCATCCAATTGTGGCTCTGGGATCTTTCACATCCACCTGACAGGGCAGACAGAGCCTCGTTTCAACACCAGTACTGACCCTCTGACAGTGCAGCACTCCCTCAGTACTGACCCTCTGACAGTGCAGCACTCCCTCAGTACTGACCCTCCGACAGTGCAGCACTCCCTTAGTACTGACCCTCCGACAGTGTGGCACTCCCTCAGTACTGACCCTCTGACAGTGCAGCGCTCCCTCAGTACTGACCCTCCGACAGTGCAGCGCTCCCTCAGTACTGACCCTCCGACAGTGCGGCACTCCCTCAGTACTGGCCCTCCGACAGTGCAGCTCTCCCTCAGTACTGACCCTCCGACAGTGCAGCACTCCCTCAGTACTGACCCTCCGACAGTGCAGCGCTCCCTCAGTACTGACCCTCCGACAGTGCGGCACTCCCTCAGTACTGACCCTCCGACAGTGCGGCACTCCCTCAGTACTGGCCGTCCGACAGTGCAGCTCTCCCTCAGTACTGACCCTCCGACAGTGCAGCGCTCCCTCAGTACTGACCCTCCGACAGTGCGGCACACCCTCAGTACTGGCCCTCCGACAGTGCGGCACACCCTCAGTACTCACCCTCCGACAGTGCAGCGCTCCCTCAGTACTGACCCTCCGACAGTGCAGCACTCCCTCAGTACTGACCCTCTGACAGTGCAGCACTCCCTCAGTACTGACCCTCTGACAGTGCAGCACTCCCTCAGTACTGACCCTCCGACAGTGCGGCACTCCCTCAGTACTGGCCCTCCGACAGTGCAGCTCTCCCTCAGTACTGACCCTCCGACAGTGTAGCACTCCCTCAGTACTGACCCTTCGACAGTGCGGCGCCCCCTCAGTACTGACCCTCTGTCAGTGTAGCACTCCCTCAGTACTGACCCTCCGACAGTGCAGCGCTCCCTCAGTACTGACCCTCTGACAGTGCAGCACTCCCTCAGTACTGACCCTCCGACAGTGCGGCACTCCCTCAGTACTGGCCCTCCGACAGTGCAGCTCTCCCTCAGTACTGACCCTCCGACAGTGTAGCACTCCCTCAGTACTGACCCTTCGACAGTGCGGCGCTCCCTCAGTACTGACCCCCTGTCAGTGTGGCGCTCCCTCAGTACTGACCCTCTGTCAGTGCGGCGCTCCCTCAGTACTGACCCTCCGTCAGTGCGGCACTCCCACAGTACTGACCCTCCGTCAGTGTGGCTCTCCCTCAGAACTGATGCTCCGACAGTGCGGCGTTCCCTCAGTACTGACCCTCCGACAGTGCGGCACTCCCTCAGTACTGACCCTCTGACAGTGCAGCACTCCCTCAGTACTGACCCTCCGACAGTGCAGCACTCCCTCAGTACTGATGCTCCGACAGTGCAGCACTCCCGCAGTACTGCACTGGCGGTGTCGGCCTGGATTTTGTGCTCAAGTCCCTGGAGGGGGACTCAAACCCACGACCTCTTGACTCAGAGGCGAGAGAGAGAGAGAAAGTGACCCACTGAGCCTCAGCTGACACCTTCAGAAAGGGGGAACAGTCACACGGAAATCCCACTGCACCCTCCCATCACTGGACAGTGATCAGGAGGAGCAGTGCCTGCATTATACCCCAGACGCCCACCCTCCCTCCCTAACCCTGGGGCTCTGCGGAACATTATAGTTACCACTAGCCCCACTCAGACTGAGGTTAGCTGACCCGAGTAACAGACTGGGGGAGGGTGTAAACTACCACCTCCCTCATTAGTGTGGGTCACGTTACTCCCCACAGGGACAGGAGGATGGTCCTCTTTCCGGTGTCTATCTCGATAGGGAGAAGGGTATCTCACAGGTGTTCTTGTCCTTCAGGAAGCTGTTGGTCTCCCAGATTGGTCTCCCAGAAGTACTGTGGGTTCTCAATGGTGTGGCTCTTTGCTTCCTCCGGGTTTCCAGTTACCATGGAGCTGGGGCTCACACCCATGTTCATGAAGTGCAACGAGACGCCATTTTCCTCCTCCTGGGCCAGCATCTTGGTGTCTCCTTCAACACCAGGACAGAAAACAAAATGGGTGGGTCTGTTTGTTCCAGGGTGGAGACCCTCCCTGCTCCCAAGTCAGCTCGCTCCAATTCATCCCCCACCCCAGATACCCCTCCGTACCCTCCCCAGATACCCCTCCGTACCCACCCCAGATACCCCTCCGTACCCTCCCCAGATACCCCTCCGTACCCACCCCAGATACCCCTCTTTACCCAACCCAGATACCCCTCCGTACCCACCCCAGATACCCCTTCGTACCCTCCCCAGATACTCCACTGTACCACCCCACATACTCCTCTATACCCACTCCAGATACCCCATGTACCCACCCCAGATACCCCTCCGTACCCTCCCCAGATACCCCTCCGTACCCACCCCAGATACTCCACTGTACCACCCCACATACTCCTCTATACCCACTCCAGATACCCCATGTACCCACCCCAGATACCCCTCTGTACCCTCCCCAGATACCCCTCTGTACCCTTCCCGGGCCCAGATACCCCCATGTACCCTCCCCAGATACCCCTCCGTACCCTCCCCAGATACCCCTCCGTACCCAACCCAGATACCCCTCCGTACCCAACCCAGATACCCCTCCGTACCCTCCCCAGATACCCCTTTTTACCCAACCCAGATACCCCTCCGTACCCTCCCCAGATACTCCGCTGTACCACCCCACATACTCCTCTATACCCACCCCAGATACCCCATGTACCCACCCCAGATACCCCTCTGTACCCTCCCCGGGCCCAGATACCCCTCCGTACCCTCCCCAGATACCCCTCCGTACCCAACACAGATACCCCTCCGTACCCAACCCAGATACCCCTCCGTACCCTCCCCAGATACCCCTTTTTACCCAACCCAGATACCCCTCCGTACCCTCCCCAGATACCCCTCCGTACCCTCCCCAGATACCCCTCCGTACCCTCCCCAGATACCCCTCCGTACCCAACCCAGATACCCCTCCGTACCCTCCCCAGATACTCCGCTGTACCACCCCACATACTCCTCTATACCCACCCCAGATACCCCATGTACCCACCCCAGATACCCCTCTGTACCCTCCCCGGGCCCAGATACCCCTCCGTACCCTCCCCACATACTCTGCTGTACCACCCCACATACTCCTCTATACCCACCCCAGATACCCCATGTACCCACCCCAGATACCCCTCTGTACCCTCCCCGGGCCCAGATACCCCTTCGTACCCTCCCCAGATACCCCTCCGTACCCTCCCCAGATACCCCTGGGTTGGGTAAAAAGGAGTAACTGGGGAGGGTACGGAGGGGTATCTGGGTTGGGTACGGAGGGGTATCTGGGGTGGGTACGGAGGGGTATCTGGGGTGGGTACGGAGGGGTATCTGGGTTGGGTAAAGAGGGGTATCTGGGTTGGGTAAGGAGGGGTATCTGGGGAGGGTACGGAGGGGTATCTGGGTTGGGTACGGAGGGGTATCTGGGGAGGGTACGGAGGGGTATCTGGGTTGGGTTAAGAGGGGTATCTGGGGAGGGTACGGAGGGGTATCTGGGGAGGGTACATGGGAGTATCTGGGGAGGGTACATGGGAGTATCTGGGGAGGGTACATGGGGGTATCTGGGGAGGGTACATGGGGGTATCTGGGGAGGGTACATGGGGTTATCTGGGGTGGGTACATGGGGTATCTGGGGTGGGTATAGAGGAGTATGTGGGGAGGGCACGGAGGAGTATGTGGGGAGGGTACGGAGGGGTATGTGGGGAGGGTACGGAGGGGTATGTGGGGAGGGTACGGAGGGGTATGTGGGGAGGGTACGGAGGGGTATGTGGGGAGGGTACGGAGGGGTATGTGGGGAGGGTACGGAGGGGTATGTGGGGAGGGTACGGAGGGGTATGTGGGGAGGGTACGGAGGGGTATGTGGGGAGGGTACGGAGGGGTATGTGGGGAGGGTACGGAGGGGTATGTGGGGAGGGTACGGAGGGGTATCTGGGGAGGGTACGGAGGGGTATCTGGGGAGGGTACGGAGGGGTATCTGGGGAGGGTACGGAGGGGTATCCGGGGAGGGTACGGAGGGGTATCCAGGGAGGGTACGGAGGGGTATCCGGGGAGGGTACGGAGGGGTATCCGGGGAGGGTACGGAGGGGTATCCGGGGAGGGTACGGAGGGGTATCTGGGTTGGGTAAAGAGGAGTATCTGGGTTGGGTACCCAGATACCCCTCCTTACCCACCCCAGATACCCCTCCTTACCCACCCCAGATACCCCTCCGTACCCACCCCAGATACCCCTCCGTACCCACCCCAGATACCCCTCCGTACCCTCCCCAGATACCCCTCCGTACCCTCCCCAGATACCCCTCTTTACCCAAACCAGATACCCCTCTTTACCCAAACCAGATACCCCTCCGTATCCTCCCCAGATACACCTCCGTACCCTCCCCAGATACCCCTCCGTACCCTCCCCAGATACCCCTCCGTACCCTCCTCAGATACCCCTTCGCTCCCTCCTGAGATACCCCTCCGTACCCAACCCAGATACCCCTTCGTACCCTCCCCAGATACTCCTCTTTACCCAACCCAGATACCCCTCCGTACCCTCCCCAGATACTCCTCTTTACCCAACCCAGATACCCCTCCGTACCCAACCCAGATACCCCTTTTTACCCAACCCAGATACCGCTCCGTACCCTCCCCAGATACCCCTCCGTTTCCAACCCAGATACCCCTCCGTTTCCAACCCAGATACCCCTCCTTACCCAACCCAGATACCCCTCCTTACCCAACCCAGATACCCCTCCGTACCCTCCCCAGATACCCCTCCGTACCCTCCCCAGATACCCCTCCGTACCCAACCCAGATACCCCTCCGTACCCAACCCAGATACCCCTCCGTACCCAACCCAGATACCCCTTCGTACCCAACCCAGATACCTCTCCATACCCTCCCCAGATACTCCTTTTACCCTCCCCAGATACTCCTCTTTACCCAACCCAGATACCCCTCCATACCCAACCCAGATACCCCTCCGTACCCAACCCAGATACCCCTCCATACCCTCCCCAGATACCCCTCCATACCCTCCCCAGATACCCCTCCATACCCAACCCAGATACCCCTCCGTACCCAACCCAGATACCCCTTCGTACCCAACCCAGATACCCCTTTTACCCTCCCCAGTTACCCCTTTTACCCTCCCCAGTTACCCCTCTGTACCCACCCGATACCCCTCCGTATCCTCCCCAGATACCCCTCTGTACCCAACCCAGACACCCCCTGTACCCACCGCAGACACCCCTCTTCATCCTCCCCAGATACCCCTCCGTACTCTCCCCAGATTCCCCTCTGCACCCACCCCAGATACCCCTCTGCACCCTCCTGAGATACCCCACTGTACCTTCCCCAGATACCCCTCTGTACCTTCCCCAGATACCCCTTTGCACCCTCCCTAGATACCCCTCTGCATCCTCCTCAGATATCCCTCTGTTCTCTCCCAGTTACCCCTCTGTTCCCTCCCCAGATACCCCTCCCTACCGTTTCTCCGAGATAATCCTCTGCACTCTCTAACTATCCAGATAGCCCTATGAACTCTGAGCTCAGATAAAAATGATGCATAGGCCTGAAACATCAACTCGGTTTCCCTCTCTGCACAAATGCCGCCTGACCTGCTGAGTATTTCCAGCACTTTCTGCTTTTATTTCAGGTTTTCAGCATCCGCGGTATTTCGCTTCTGCCTGAACTTCGATAGCCTGGTGAACTGTGGACCCCAGATAGGCCCCCTTTACCCAAACAGACCTTCCAAACTCTTGAAAAACAGACTGGCTCTTACTGCTGTTGAACTTGGAGTTCTGCCTGTATTTGTGGATGAAAATCAGCATCAGTGTCAGGAACAGTGAGGCCAATAGTGCCAGGGTTACAGCCACCCAAATCTGTAAAATCAGAACAGCACACAGAGGTTAGAGTTTGGAAAAACAGGGTGACCCCACACTCGACCTCCCCTGCCCCCTGGAGGATGTCGAGGTCTTGGAGAGGGTGCGGAGGGAGATTTACCAGAATGGGAGCAGGGATGAGGGACTTCAGTTAATGCGGAGAGACTGGGAGAAGCTGGGATTGTTCTCCTTAGAGCAGAGAAGGTTAAGGGGAGATTTAATAGAGCTGTTCGAAATCAGGAAGGGTTTTGATGGAGTAAATGGGGAGAAACTGTTTCCAGTGGCAGGAGGGTCGGTAACCAGAGGGACACAGATTGAAGATAATTGGTAAAAGAACCAGAGGGGGAGATGAGGAGAATTTTCTTTTAACGCAGCGAGTTGTTGTGATCTGGAACGCGTTGCCTGAAAGGGCGGTGGAAGCAGATTCAATAGTAACTTTCAAAAGGGGAACTGGATAAATACTTGAAGGGCAAAAATGTGCAGGGCTGTGGGGGAAAGAGCAAGGGGGAGTGGAGGGGTAGTGGATCTAATTGGAATAGCTCTGTTACAGAGCCGGCACAGGCACAGTGGGCCGAATGGCCTCCTTCTGTGCTGTAAGATTCTATGATTCTATTCTATTTTCTGAAAGAGAAGAGACGGCCGGTTCCTCACCCCAAAGGAAGGCTCCTCATCCCTCGCTGCCAAGTTCTGCGAAGTGCTGCTCTGCTTCACTGTCACCCGTAGAGAAAGGAAACCATATTGTCAGTGACTGGCAGCAGAACTGCAACCTGACCAACTGAGAAAGCGATCATGTGACCCCCTCCCAACCCCCACCCACCCTCAGTTCATCCCACATTTTCTGTCTCCTCCCCCAATCCCAGCTCTCTCCCAAAGGTGTTGACTTTCCCGCCTGTGCACGGGTTCCACTCGCCCTCATGGACTGTCCTCGTGTGTTTAATGTTCTTTCTTGGGATATGGGGAGTCGCTGGCAAGGCCAGCATTTGATGACCACCCCTCATTGCCCCTTGACAACTGAGTGGCTCGCTCGGCTATTTCAGAGGGCAGTTAATAGTCAACCACATTGCTGTGGGTCTAGAGTCACACGTAGGCCAGACCGGGCGAGGCTGGCAGATTTCCTTCCCTGAAGGACATTAGTGAACCAGATGGGTTTTTACAACAATCGATGATACTTTCATGGCACCATGACTGAGACTAGCTTTCAATTCCAGATTTTCATCATCAATTAACAGAATTTAAATTCTACCAGCTGCCCGTGGTGGGATTTGAATCCATGTCCCCAGGGCATTAGCTTGGGCTTCTGGATTACTAGCCTAGCGACATTACCATCACGTCACAGTCTGCCCTATGAGCCCAATGGTGCTGACTCACTTTATCCAGGCCCAGTGTCTCGCTCAAGGCCTGCTCGCGGGAATGCTGCCCCATGTGAGCGATGAGACGCTGGTCAGTGCCCGCGATTCCCCCATTGCCCCCTTGCTCTCCCCACCCCACTCAATCCTGTGCGGGGAGTGCCTCCTGATTCCAGGCAAGCCCCTGCTGAGGTGTCGGAGGCCACAGGGTGAGAGATAAAACTCCAGGCTCGGAACACTCGCTGTGCAGACATTGCCTCCGAACGGCGTTCTCTCCCCGCCTTTCGCCCGAGCGGCCCGGGATCCTGTCGTCCCGCCGCGAGGGGCAGCACAGTGAGATCCCGTGGCCGGAACTGGAAGAAGAGCGGGTGGGGTGGGGGACTTCCCTTTAGTGTGTGGGTACCCAATATGCATCCCTCAACTGTCATCACTTAAAAATAAAAACCCTGATTAATGCATCGCTGTTTGTGGGATCTTGCTGTGCGTGAATTGCCGCTTTCCTGCGTTACGAGAGTGCACGGAGCTTGCCTCGCTTACCTGGCTTGGTGGGCTCGATCTGGCAGACGTCAATCGGCCCCTCCATGAAGTAGCCTTCTGCCGTCCGCCTGTCACTGCCCAGCTCGTTCTCCACCACCAGCGTGTAGTTGCCGTTGTTGCAGTGGGTGGGGCTGGCCAGCTCCAGGCAGCCGTGGATCTCGTTGGGGGCCTCGTCGTAGATGACCGTCCAGCTGATCAGGTTGTCGGGCAGCTCCTTGGAGTCGTGGATCCAGCGGGTGGTGGGCCGGGGGTTCCCCCGCACCACGAACGCGAAGCACCAGTTGTGGTGGTTGACAGCATCCAATAGGCTGAGGATCTCTGGCTTATCTGTGGGAGGGTTTGGACAGAGAAGGTCAGCTCTTCCCCGTGGGGGTGGGGGTGGGGGGGGGGGGTGGTTAGGGTCAAAGGGCAAGCGGAATAGGAAGAGCCAGGACAGTCTTCAGACTGATCCGAAATAGAAATAGTCTGGGAAGGAGCCGGGAACTGAGAGATCACCGGGGAACGAGGACACAAATTCCCCAACAGATCACCAACAAACTGGGACCCCTCTCCCCACTGGACCACCAGAGAGCTAGGACCCAGCTCCCAAATTGAATGGATTAGCCAGTGTCGAGCTCTCAAAAGGCTTGCTCAGCACAGGCTGGGGAGAGGTGCCGGGCACTTGACGTCCTACGTGGGTCGGTCCCACATCGAGCAGGAGAAGCCCTGAGGAATTTGCCCGGAGTAAAATCAAGTTGACGGTAAGTTTCTGTCGATTGTAGGTGGATGGGAAGACTGACAAGGGTTGGGGGGGGGTGAACAAGGTGGAGGAGGAGGAGGGTGTAAAGAGTCTCGGTTTCAACACAGTGAGGATGCGAAAAAAGGAGAGTGAGGAGGACGGGTGATTTCGATCAGACAGACGATAAGAGAGGAGAGTTCAGGGGGGATTGATCATTGTAGAATTGAAGGAGGGATTAAGAGAGAGACTGACAGAGAGAGAGAGAGAGAGGGAAAGAGAGAGAGAGAGAGAGAGAGAGAGAGGGAAAGAGAGTGAGGGAGAGAGAGACGAGAGAGAGAAGCAGAGAGCGAAAGCGAAAAAGACAGAGAGAGAGAGAGAGAGAGAAAGAGAGACAGATAGATAGAGAGAGAAAGAGACAATGGAAGAGAGGGAGAGAGAGAGAGAGAGAGAAAGAGAGAGAAAGCGAGAGAGCGACAGAGAAAGAGAGAGAGATATGGGCAGGAAAGAGAGATGGGAGAGGGAGACAGATAGAAAGAGACGGGGAGAAAAAGAGAGACGGGGAGAAAAAGAGAGACGGGGAGAAAAAGAGAGACGGGGAGAAAAAGAGAGACGGGGAGAAAAAGAGAGACGGGGAGAAAAAGAGAGACGGGGAGAAAAAGAGAGACGGGGAGAAAAAGAGAGACGGGGAGAAAAAGAGAGACGGGGAGAAAAAGAGAGACGGGGAGAAAAAGAGAGACGGGGAGAAAAAGAGAGACGGGGAGAAAAAGAGAGACGGGGAGAAAAAGAGAGACGGGGAGAAAAAGAGAGACGGGGAGAAAAAGAGAGACGGGGAGAAAAAGAGAGACGGGGAGAAAAAGAGAGACGGGGAGAAAAAGAGAGACGGGGAGAAAAAGAGAGACGGGGAGAAAAAGAGAGACGGGGAGAAAAAGAGAGACGGGGAGAAAAAGAGAGACGGGGAGAAAAAGAGAGACGGGGAGAAAAAGAGAGACGGGGAGAAAAAGAGAGACGGGGAGAAAAAGAGAGACGGGGAGAAAAAGAGAGACGGGGAGAAAAAGAGAGACGGGGAGAAAAAGAGAGACGGGGAGAAAAAGAGAGACGGGGAGAAAAAGAGAGACGGGGAGAAAAAGAGAGACGGGGAGAAAAAGAGAGACGGGGAGAAAAAGAGAGACGGGGAGAAAAAGAGAGACGGGGAGAAAAAGAGAGACGGGGAGAAAAAGAGAGACGGGGAGAAAAAGAGAGACGGGGAGAAAAAGAGAGACGGGGAGAAAAAGAGAGACGGGGAGAAAAAGAGAGACGGGGAGAAAAAGAGAGACGGGGAGAAAAAGAGAGACGGGGAGAAAAAGAGAGACGGGGAGAAAAAGAGAGACGGGGAGAAAAAGAGAGACGGGGAGAAAAAGAGAGACGGGGAGAAAAAGAGAGACGGGGAGAAAAAGAGAGACGGGGAGAAAAAGAGAGACGGGGAGAAAAAGAGAGACGGGGAGAAAAAGAGAGACGGGGAGAAAAAGAGAGACGGGGAGAAAAAGAGAGACGGGGAGAAAAAGAGAGACGGGGAGAAAAAGAGAGACGGGGAGAAAAAGAGAGACGGGGAGAAAAAGAGAGACGGGGAGAAAAAGAGAGACGGGGAGAAAAAGAGAGACGGGGAGAAAAAGAGAGACGGGGAGAAAAAGAGAGACGGGGAGAAAAAGAGAGACGGGGAGAAAAAGAGAGACGGGGAGAAAAAGAGAGACGGGGAGAAAAAGAGAGACGGGGAGAAAAAGAGAGACGGGGAGAAAAAGAGAGACGGGGAGAAAAAGAGAGACGGGGAGAAAAAGAGAGACGGGGAGAAAAAGAGAGACGGGGAGAAAAAGAGAGACGGGGAGAAAAAGAGAGACGGGGAGAAAAAGAGAGACGGGGAGAAAAAGAGAGACGGGGAGAAAAAGAGAGACGGGGAGAAAAAGAGAGACGGGGAGAAAAAGAGAGACGGGGAGAAAAAGAGAGACGGGGAGAAAAAGAGAGACGGGGAGAAAAAGAGAGACGGGGAGAAAAAGAGAGACGGGGAGAAAAAGAGAGACGGGGAGAAAAAGAGAGACGGGGAGAAAAAGAGAGACGGGGAGAAAAAGAGAGATGGGGAGAAAAAGAGAGATGGGGAGAAAAAGAGAGATGGGGAGAAAAAGAGAGATGGGGAGAAAAAGAGAGATGGGGAGAAAAAGAGAGATGGGGAGAAATAGAGAGATGGGGAGAAATAGAGAGATGGGGAGAAATAGAGAGATGGGGAGAAATAGAGAGATGGGGAGAAAAAGAGAGATGGGGAGAAAAAGAGAGATGGGGAGAAAAAGAGAGATGGGGAGAAAAAGAGAGATGGGGAGAAAAAGAGAGATGGGGAGAAAAAGAGAGATGGGGAGAAAAAGAGAGATGGGGAGAAAAAGAGAGATGGGGAGAAAAAGAGAGATGGGGAGAAAAAGAGAGATGGGGAGAAAAAGAGAGATGGGGAGAAAAAGAGAGATGGGGAGAAAAAGAGAGATGGGGAGAAAAAGAGAGATGGGGAGAGAAAGAGAGAGAGACAGAGAAAGACAGTTAGAGAGAGAGAGGGAGAGAGAGAGGGAGAGGCAGAGAGAGGGAGATGGGAGAGGCACTGGGATGCCGTGGTTCGAACTCGGAGAGGATATATAAATAGAAGGCTGAAACTTACACAGCACTGAGAGGGTGACTGAGACTTCGACAGGTCCCACTAGGTTCTCAGCCATGCAGGTCAGATTGCTGCCGTTCTCCTCGGGTACAATATGGAGCAGTCTGAGAACTGTCTCCTGAGGGTTCTCGTCATCCACCTGAAGGGCAAAGACAAGTAAACCAGTCACTCGGAAGATCCTGGGACGTGTGCCCCTCCCCTGCTAACCCTCACACAATCCTCGACGGACCCAGAAAACACTCTTCCGCCAACAGGTGATCCTCCTCTCACCTCTCCTCCTGGGCTGGCTGTGAAACTTGGCTTCATAGGTTGGATCCAATTGTGTTGCAGTTAAATTACTCACCTCACAACCCCTCGCCCACCAACCCAGCAACACTCCTACCCCCTGCATTACCTGGTCCGAGCTGTGTGAATGAGCATATTGTTATGGCCAAGGGTCTCACAAGGGATGGAGTGTGAGTTATGCAATTGAGCTCAATGCCATTGGTCTGGATGGAGGACAGAGAGATTGGGAGTAGAATTGGCAATGGGTTCTGCTCTCAACACAAGTCCTGTAAGCTTTGGTGGGACAGCCCCATTTTGGATGAGGGCAGGCCCTTGCTCAGCTGGCGATGGCCCACTCCAGTGAATCAGGGAAAAACTCTCCACTGGTTGGCGTCATACCTAGCACAAAGGAAGATGTTTGTGGTTGTTGGAGGTCAATCATCTCAGTCCCAGGACATCACTGCAGGAGTTTCTCAGGGTAGTGTCCTAGGCCCAACCATCTTCAGCTGCTTCATCAATGACCTTCCTTCAATCATAAGGTCAGAAATGGGAATGTTCGCTGATAATTGCACAATGTTCAGCACCATTCGCAACTCCTCAGATACTGAAGGTCCACGTCCAGATGCAGCAAGACCCTTACAACATCCAAGGCTTGGGCTGATAAGTGGCAAGTAACATTCACGCCACACAAGTGCCAGGCAATGACCATCTCAAACAAGAGAGAATCTAACCATCTCCCCTTGACATTCAATGGCATTACCATCTCTGAATCCCCCACTATCAACATGTTGGGAGTTACCATTGACCAGAAACTGAACTGGAGTAGCCATATAAATACCATGGCTACAAGAGCAGGTCAGAGACTAGGAATCCTGTGGCAAGTAACTCACCTCCTGTCTCCCCAAAGCCTGTCCACCATCTACAAGGCACAAGTCAGGAGTGTGACGGAATACTCTCCACTTGCCTGGATGGGTGCAGCTCCAACAACACTCAAGAAGCTCGACACCATCCAGAACAAAGCAGTCTGCTTGATTGGCACCCCATCTACAAACATTCACTCCCTCCACCACCGACGCACAGTGGCAGCAGTGTGCACCATCTACAAGATGCACTGCAGCAACTCACCAAGGCTCCTTAGACAGCACCTTCCAAACCCGCGACCTCTACCAACTAGAAGGACAAGGGCAGCAAATACATGGGAACACCACCACCTGCAAGTTCCCCTCCAAGACACACAACATCCTGACTTGGAACTATATCGCCGTTCCTTCACTGTCGCTGTGTCAAAATCCTGGAACTCCCTTCCTAACAGCACTGTGGGTGTACCTACCTTACATGGACTGCAGTGGTTCAAGAAGGCAGCTCACCACCACCTTCTCAAGGGCAATTGGGGATGGGCAATAAATGCTGTCCGAACCAGCGATGCCCACATCCCCTGAACAAATGAAAAAAAACAGTGGTTCAGTACTCTGGAGATCCTCAATGCTTGGGCTTGCCTTAGAGAATGAACCAGTTACTCAGGTAACAGCTGCTCAGTGCCTCATGGAGCCTCCGTACTCCTGGTGACAGGCAGCACTGTCCAGGGTGAAGGGAATCTTCCAATCTTCTCAGCCGAGCGAGCCCCCACTCACCCACACGCACCGCTCCCCCCAAACCAAAAGAGACCCCACGGCTCTGCGTTACCTCGACAGAGTGATTAGACTTCAGGCCCGTGAGGATCCAGCTCACGGATGGGCGGGGCACTCCCGAGGCGTTGCACCACACCGTCAGGTTCTCGCCTTCATACACGGTCACATTCTCCAGGCTTATACTGGCCTTGGCAAAATCTGCAAGGTACCCGGAAAGGTCAGTGAAAGTCACGGAAAAGGTCATGGAAAAGGTTACATGGAAAAGGTCGCGAAAATGTTCAGGGTAATTGTCATGGAAAAGATCATAGAATCACACAGAACAGAAGGAGGCCATTCAGCCCATCGTGCATGTGTTGGCTCTTTGAAAGAACAATCCAATTAGTCCCCACCCGCCCTGCTCTGTCCCCATATCCCTGCACATTTTTCCCCTTCCAGTATTTATCCAATTGCCCTTTTGAAAGTTACTATTGAATCTGCTTCCACTGCCCTTTCAGGCAGCTCGTTCCAGATCACAACAACTCGCTGCGTAAAAAAAACATTCTCCTCTTCACCCCCTCTGGTTCTTTTACCAATTATCTTCAATCTGTGTCCCTCTGGTTACCGACCCTCCTGCCACTGGAAACAGTTTCTCCTTATTTACTCCATCAAAAACCTTCCTGATTTTGAACGCCTCGATTAAATCTCCTCTTACCATTCTCTGCTCTAAGGAGAACAATCCCAGCTTCTCCCAGTCTCTCCACATTAACTGAAGTCCCTCATCCCTGGAAACATTCTGGTAAATCTCCCTCCGCACCCTCTCCAAGACCTCGACATCCTTCCGAAAGTGGAGTGCCCAGAATTGGACCCAATCCTCCAGCTGGGGCCTCACCAGCCCAAGCCTGTTTCAGAGTCAATGAAGCTCCAGTTGGGCAGATGAGCTGGTGTGAGACATCCATTCAGCATGTCCTGAAACTTGGCAAGAGATGAGGATGTGCCATAGGTATCAAACATATATGTCAGTGCACAACACCCTCGTTTCTGAGTCAGAAAGTTGTGGGTTCGAGACCCCGGCAAAGACTTGAGCACAAAATCTAAGCTTAAATTCTCACTGGAGTATGAAACAGCAGAGTAATGTCAGAGGGTCAGTACTGAGGAAGCGCTGCACTGTCGGAGGGTCAGCACTGAGGGAGCGCTGCACTGTCGGAGGGTCAGTACAGAGGGGGCGCTGCAATGTCGGAGGGTCAGTACCGAGGGAGCGGTGCACTGTCGGAGGGTCAGTACCGAGGGGGCGCTGCACTGTCGGAGGGTCAGCACTGAGGGAGCGCCGCACTGTCGGAGGGTCAGTACTGAGGGAGTGCCGTACTGTTGGAGGGTCAGTACCGAGGAAGCGCCGCACTGTCGGTGGGTCAGTACCGAGGGAGTGCCGCACTGGCGGAGGGTCAGTACCGAGGGAGTGCCGCACCGTCGGAGGGTCAGTACCGAGGGAGTGCCGCACCGTCGGAGGGTCAGTAACGAGGGAGTGCCGCACTGTCGGAGGGTCAGTACCGAGGGAGTGCCGCACTGTCGGAGGGTCAGTACCGAGGGAGCGCCGCACTGTCGGAGGGTCAGTACAGAGGGGGCGCTGCAATGTCGGAGGGTCAGTACCGAGGGGGCGGTGCACTGTCGGAGGGTCAGTACTGAGGGAGTGCTGCACTGTCGGAGGGTCAGTACTGAGGGAGTGCTGCACTGTCGGAGGGTCAGTACTGAGGGAGCGCTGCACTGTCGGAGGGTCAGTACTGAGGGAGCGCTGCACTGTCGGAGGGTCAGTACTGAGGGAGCGCTGCACTGTCGGAGAGTCAGTACTGAGGGAGTGCTGCACTGTCGGAGGGTCAGTACTGAGGAAGCGCCGCACTGTCGGAGGGTCAGTACTGAGGGAGCACTGCACTGTCGGAGGGTCAGTACTGAGGGAGCGCTGCACTGTCGGAGGGTCAGTACTGAGGGAGTGCCGCACTGTCGGAGGGTCAGTACTGAGGGAGTGCCGCACTGTCGGAGGGTCAGTACTGAGGGAGCGCCGCACTGTCGGAGGGTCAGTACTGAGGGGGCGCTGCACTGTCGGAGGGTCAGTACTGAGGGAGCGCCGCACTGTCGGAGGGTCAGTACCGAGGGGGCGCTGCACTGTCGGAGGGTCAGTACTGAGGGAGCTCCGCACTGTCGGAGGGTCAGTACTGAGGGGGCGCTGCACTGTCGGAGGGTCAGTACTGAGGGGGCGCTGCACTGTCGGAGGGTCAGTACTGAGGGAGCGCCGCACTGTCGGAGGGTCAGTACCGAGGGGGCGCTGCACTGTCGGTGGGTCAGTACTGAGGGAGTGCTGCACTGCCGGTGGGTCAGTACTGAGGGAGTGCTGCACTGTCGGAGGGTCAGTACTGAGGGAGTGCTGCACTGTCGGAGGGTCAGTACTGAGGGAGTGCCGCACTGTCGGAGGGTCAGTACTGAGGAAGCGCCGCACTGTCGGAGGGTCAGTACTGAGGGGGCGCTGCACTGTCGGAGGGTCAGTACTGAGGGAGCGCCGCACTGTCGGAGGGTCAGTACAGAGGGGGCGCTGCACTGTCGGATGGTCAGTACTGAGGGAGCGCCGCACTGTCGGAGGGTCAGTACCGAGGGGGCGCTGCACTGTCGGAGGGTCAGTACTGAGGGAGTGCCGCACTGTCGGAGGGTCAGTACAGAGGGGGCGCTGCACTGTCGGAGGGTCAGTACTGAGGAAGCGCCGCACTGTCAGAGGGTTAGTACTGAGGGAGTGCTGCACTGTCGGAGGGTCAGTACTGAGGGAGTGCCGCACTGTCGGAGGGTCAGTACTGAGGGAGTGCCGCACTGTCGGAGGGTTAGTACTGAGGGAGTGCCGCACTGTCGGAGGCTCAGTACTGAGGGAGCGCCGCACTGTCGGAGGCTCAGGACTGAGGGAGCGCCGCATTGTTGGAGGGTCAGTACTGAGGGAGGGCTGCACTGTCGGAGGGTCAGTACCGAGGCGGTGCTGCACTGTCGGAGGGTCAGTACTGAGGCAGGGCTGCACTGTCGGAGGGTCAGTACTGAGGGAGCGCTGCACTGTTGGTGGGTCAGTACTGAGAGAGTGCCACACTGTCGGAGGGTCAGTACTGAGGGGGGCGCCGCACTGTTGGAGGGTCAGTACTGAGGGGGGGCGCCGCACTGTCGGAGGGTCAGTACTGAGGGAGCGCCGCACTGTCGGAGGGTCAGTACTGAGGGAGCGCCGCAGTGTCGGAGGGTCAGTACTGAGGGAGCGCCGCACTGTTGGAGGGTCAGTACTGAGGGAGCGCCGCACTGTTGGAGGGTCAGTACTGAGGGAGTGCCGCACTGTCGGAGGCTCAGTACTGAGGGAGCGCCGCATTGTTGGAGGGTCAGTACTGAGGGAGGGCTGCACTGTCGGAGGGTCAGTACCGAGGCGGTGCTGCACTGTCGGAGGGTCAGTACTGAGGCAGGGCTGCACTGTCGGAGGGTCAGTACTGAGGGAGCGCTGCACTGTTGGTGGGTCAGTACTGAGGGGGTGCCGCACTGTCGGAGGTGCCAGCTATTGGTTGAGCTGTTAAACTAAAAGCGGGCGGGGGCGGAGTTCTCTTCGATGTCCTGGGGCCAATATTTATCCCTCAATCTATATCATTTAAAAAAAACAGATGATCTGGATCATATAAATTGCTATTTGTGGGATCTTGCTGTGTGCAGATTGGTTGCCGTGTTTCCTATATTACAACATTGAATACACTTTTTAAAAATTACATAATTGGCTGTAAAGCACTTTGGGACGTCCTGAGGTCACGAAAGGCGCTACAGAAATGCAAGTCTTTCTTTTCCGTCAACTGCTTCGTCTCAACTTCCAGACGGAAGTGGCACCCTCCATCTGATGAGTGCCCTGTCTCTCCTGGACGGACACTGATCACAGACTTTGCACACATTCTCTGCGCCACAGCAAGCAAACATCACACACACACACAACAGTGAAACCCCCAAGCACGCGCACAAACACAAAACACATATACGCAAACACACACACTCACACACTGCCCCACACCCCCCACCCTCCACCGGCCGCTAGTTCCCGGGCAATGTGGCTTCAGTCGCAGGTGACGGGGAGCTGGATGCTTACCACAGTCTGGCACCTGCATGCCCTCCAGCGGGATGGCACTGCCATTCTGCCAGCAGCTCAGACTCTGGTTGCCCAGCGCTGTCTCTCCGCTCTCCTGCCATTTCTGCAGCCAGAGAATCTCACAGGAGCATCTGAAGACATTCCCTGTGAGTACCCTAGGGAAGAGAAAGGGCCGAATCAGTGAAATTCATAACGTATAGGATCTGCATGTGTGTGTCTGCGTGCATGGTGGACATAATTACAGACAGTCGGTCACTGGGCGACGGAGCCACACAATTAAGAACCTGCGTGGGGGAATCTTATTTTCGACAACAGTGTAAAGCAGGTGACGGAGAATCGGCTGCCCGTTTCACACCCTGTCACGCCAACTCTCACAAACTCACCGCGTGATTTTCCCAACCTTGCTCGTCACCTCCCGCTGGGCCTTTCAAACCCCGCAATTTTGGTGGCAGTCCAGCCCTGCTAGTGTAGTGGTCCGCACGATGGGGCCTGGGAGTTCCGTGAAACAATCTCAACGCTGAGAATTTTCCAGCATTTTCTGCCCTATATCCATCACTTGTCAGGTTTGATTCTTGTAATGGTGGAAAAAGCTGTCGGTCCGAAGTAAAGCTTCCACCTTGTTGCGACCACGTGAATAACCAGCACAGGCCTGTGAAATATCCCCGAGAGTGTCACGCACATTTCAAGAGACAGAACCAGGAGGGAAGGAAACTTGTCTGTTTATGGGAAGTTTAATTTCTTTTAAATTAAAATTGTAACCTGCCGTGAACCTATTAAACATCTAAACACGCGGTCAGACTGTTATTTAGCCAATAGTCCTTTGATTTGGAAATGATCTGTGAACTGAGTGGGGTATATATAGCATTAACAGGAAATCTAACTATTTTGAACAATGCATATACTAGAATGTTACATGAGTCATAATTATCCTTCATCTCTGGTTTGTCTGCTCTGTCTCATTACTGCTTACATTAGTGAAATAGACCTCAAGATTCTACTTTAAGTAAACCCCTGGTTTTCTTAAAAGCATTATTAAAACACTTTACATGCAGCACTTTCCTATTATGAGTATTAATATTTAGATTGGGGGGGGGGGGGGGGGTGTCCGTGATTACTAGTCCATTTGGAAAGGGATTTCTCTGACCCAAACAGTTACAGGACCACAGTGCTGGTAATCGGATTTGCGTGGGTTTTATATGCGGCAAAACTTCAAATGAGTTTTATTCTCGTTCTCAAAATTGTTTATATATTTTTTTACGGTTAAGGGTCAGGGAGAAATTCATACCGCCGGTTGGCTGTGTGCGCATTTGCAAGATTATTTAGGGAGGTGTAAAGACACCAAACGTTTTACTGGACTGAGGACGCAGCCCTCACAGGGGAAGCTCTTTGTGCAACAAGCTGCATTTGGCGTTGACTGGACGTCCGCTTTGCGGAACCCCTCCGCCCGGTCCGCAAGCATGACCCCGAGCTTCCGGTTGCTTGCCATTTCAATTCGCCACCCTGCCCACATCACTGTCCTTGACCTGCTGTAGTGTTCCAGTGAACCTCAATGCAAGCTGGAGGAGCAGCACCTCATCTTCCCATTAGACTCTCTACAGCCTTCCAGACTCGACATTGAGTTCAACAATTTCAGAGCATGACTGGCCTTTTTTAAAACTTAATTTAATTCTATTTTATTTTTAACCATGTGCCTGTCTTAAACTTGTTTTTCAGGCTTTTGCTTTTGGACATAGCTGTTCATTGTTCTGCTATTAACACTCTCTGGCCTCACACTTCGTGGGGTACTAGGAGTATTGACAGGCAGAGAGATCTGGGCGTACAGGTCCACAGGTCACTGAAAGTGGCAACGCAGGTGGATAAGGTAGTCAAGAAGGCATACGGCATGCTTGCCTTCATCGGTCGGGGCATAGAGTATAGAAATTGGCAAGTCATGTTGCAGCTGTACAGAACTTTAGTTAGGCCACACTTAGAATATTGCGTGCAATTCTGGTCGCCACATTACCAGAAGGACGTGGAGGCTTTGGAGAGGGTACAGAAGAGGTTTACCAGGATGTTGCCTGGTCTGGAAGGCATTAGCTATGAGGAGAGGTTGGATAAACTCGGATTGTTTTCACTAGAACGACGGAGGTAGAGGGGCGACATGATAGAGGTTTACAAAGTTATGAGTGGCATGGACAGAGTGGATAGTCAGAAGCTTTTTCCCAGGGTGGAAGAGTCAGTTACTAGGGGACATAGGTTTAAGGTGCGAGGGGCAAAGTTTAGAGGGGATGTGCGAGGCAATATCTTTACACAGAGGGTGGTGAGTGCCTGGAACTTGCTGCCGGGGGAGGTGGTGGAAGCAGATACGATAGCGACGTTTAAGAGGCATCTTGACAAATACATGAATAGGATGGGAATAGAGGGATACGGTCCCCGGAAGTGCAGAAGGTGTTAGTTTAGGCAGGCATCAAGATCGGCGCAGGCTTGGAGCGCCGAATGGCCTGTTCCTGTGTGGTACTGTTCTTTGTCTATTAATACAACTATTACCACTCCCTTTGCCTTTGTTCTGTGACATCTTTGTCATTTAATCTCTCCGGCCCTCTGCCCTATCCCACACCTTCCCTTTTGTTCGTTTTCCCTCCTCCCCTTTCACTTGCTCAAAGCATTTCTAACCTTTGCCAGTTCTGATGAAAGGTCACAGACCTGAAACGTTAACTCTGCTCCTCTCTCCACAGATGCTGCCAGACCCGCTGAGTATTTCCAGCAATTTTTGTTTTCATTGCATTTTACGTTCAGTGACCTTTCCAGCTCTACCAACCTCTGTATTTCAGGTTCAGTGCAATCTCCCCTGGATCACTGAACCAAGGGATTTGATAATATTTCCTCCCAGGCCTTTTTGATTTGTTAACTACTGCCCAGATTTACATATCACTGTGGTAACACTTTCCCACAGGGAAAATAAGATTATTAAGGCCCGTTAATACTCAACAGCAGATTACAAGGAGAAATGATTCCTTTCCGACAGTTCTGTATCCGTCTTTTCAGATATTTTTCCCATATTGGTTTATGTGTGAAAGATTTATATTCTGAACCTCTTGATTTTTGAGAGTTTGTCTATTGATTTATGAGGTGTTGGGGTTTGCATTACCAGGATGCTGCTGCCACTTTATATTTCCAGTAAAGCTAACAACATTCTGGGATGGCAGTTATACTCACAATTCCGTGAGGTGAAGGGATGCGAAGGACTTCCAGGATAGGGTGACCAGGGCGTTCGATGACAGGTTTCTGAGGGTAAAAGCAAAGATTATTTATCTGAATTCTGCATCCCTCCCGTCAAACAGCAAACACGGTCCTCAGCATCCACAAGGGACTGGAGTTTTAACGAATCATTCAGGCCTGTACTGTTCCTGAAGCCTAGTACTGTCGCCTGGTACTATACCGAGGCCTGGCACTGTCTCTGGGGCCTGACACTGTACCCTGAGGCCTGGCACTGTCACCTGGTACTGTACCCTGAGGCACTGTCACCTGGCACTATCACCTTGGGCCTGGTACTGTCTGCTGTGGCATGGTATTACACCCTGGGGTCTGGTACTGTCCCTGGGGCCTGGTACTGTCACCTGGTACTATCCCCTTGGGCCTGGTACTGTACCCTGAGGCCTGGCACTGTCACCTTGTACTATCACCTTGGGCCTGGTACTGTCTGCTGTGGCATGGTATTACACCCTGGGGTCTGGTACTGTCCCTGGGGCCTGGTACTGTCACCTGGTACTATCCCCTTGGGCCTGGTACTGTACCCTGAGGCCTGGCGCTGTCACCTGGTACTATCCCCTTGGGCCTGGTACTATACCCTGGGGTCTGACACCATCCAGAGCGATAGATTTAGAGCAGAGAGAGAGAGATAAAGTAATAAAGAGATAGACAGGCATAGATAGACAGAGAAATAAGGAGACAGATATTGAGAAAGATAGAGAGACAAAGAGAGATAGATAGATAGAGTAATACAGACATAGATATTGAGATAGATATTGAGAGAGATAGATAAGACATGGACATCTGCAGAATTTTATTGCGTTATTAAATTAATTCATTTCCTCTTTGATTTCGAAGGCTCAGTGATTGACACTTGCTGATGACCTTTGAGACAAAATGGAGACAAAGAGACAGATAGATCCATGGACAGAGGGAGATAAACAAGTGGGTGCAGAAAAATGAAGAGAGAGCGAGAGAGAAAAAGAAACGGGGAGGCTGAGACAGTGAGACAGGGTGAGGGTGTGAGAGAGAAAGATCCCACAAACACGGGAGCGCGGGTGCAAACATCTGCCTGCTTCCCCCGCCAGTGCCCCCACAATCGGCATTCCGGGTGCCCACCCGGAGTAGAGGGTACGGAATGGGCCGACACCACTGCTTGGGGTAAGGGGGATAACTGATGTACGGGGGTGGGGGCATGCAGCGCGGGAAAGACAGGGTCAGATACCAGGGAGGTATGCGTAAAGTGGCGGGGGGTGGTGTGGACAGGCTCACTGCGGCACGACTGTCTCCTGAACAAGCAGCCCACTTTCGCCAGTTCTGGTAATCATGGCAGCTGAAAGCTTCATTGATTTTCAATTAGCAACTAACTGCTGCACAGGATTAAATATGGATCAGCTAAATAAATACTGGAAATACAAGGAGCTTAACATGAACCCATGGGGATTACCTCAGACTCGACAGAATCTGTGGAGCCTGGGTGGTTAGACAGGTTAGACATTGACCTTTCACCCCACTGAGGCCAGGCTTTAAATCCAGGCCCAGACGGATGGGCTGATTGTCTCCGCTTTCTTCTGTGGAGCCTTCAATCGACAGAGGCTGCAAGACAGCTGGATAAATATCACAAGGGGGCCACTCTTCTGAGGTGGGGGCTGAGGCATATTGACAGGACAGTGTAGAGGGAGCTTTACTCTGTATCTAACCCCAGTGCTGTACCTGTCCTGGGAGTGTTTGATGGGGACAGTGTAGAGGGAGCTTTACTCTGTATCTAACCCCAGTGCTGTACCTGTCCTGGGAGTGTTTGATGGGGACAGTGTAGAGGGAGCTTTACTCTGTATCTAACCCCGTACTGTACCTGTCCTGGGAGTGTTTGATGGGGACAGTGTAGAGGGAGCTTTACTCTGTATCTAACCCCGTACTGTACCTGTCCTGGGAGTGTTTGATGGGGGACAGTGTAGAGGGAGCTTTACTCTGTATCTAACCCCAGTGCTGTACCTGTCCTGGGAGTGTTTGATGGGGACAGTGTAGACGGAGTTTCATTGCCCCTACAACCCGATCCAGAAGCACCCATCAGCTAATAGTTAGTTACAGACCTAGAAGTCATTACTCAAATGTCCAAAAAGGTCCCCAAATTCTACCGTACTAACTCCCAGTGCCAGGCCCAACATGAGCCTGTGTTCTCTCACACTGACCAACGCCTGGTCAGAGCAACGATTGGAATACCTATCCATGGGTGACTGAAATAAGAAGTTGACATTCCTCACTACAAACTGTGAGTCTTCTCTTTCACAGTTTTTGTCTGACTCTCCCTCTCTCTGTCTGGCTCTCCTGCTTTCACTCTGCCCCCATCCTTCCCTCTCTGTTTCTTTTTCTCTTTCTCTCATTGCCTTTCTGTTGTGCTCTCTCTGTCCCATATCTCCAATTTCAGTACATCTCTTTCTCTCTCCTATTCCCTGTCTCTCCAACTCTCTCTGCCTCTCCTTTTTCATACATCTCTCCCTCTCTCTATCACTTCTGATCTTTGTCACTTCTTCTAACTCTCCCCCCCTTTGTTCTCTCCAACATCTTCTAATTTTCTCTCCCTCTTTGTGTCAAACTTTCTCTTTCTCCCTCTCTGTTAGTCTCTCTCTCCCCTCATCGCCCTCTGTGTCAGTCTCTCTCTCACTCTCTGTCTCTCTCTCCCTCTCCCTCTCCGTGCTGCGTGTCAGTCTCTCTCTCTCTCCCCCTCCCTTCTCCCCCTCTCTGTTAGTCTGTCTCTCCCTCTGTGTGTCCATCTCTCTCTCTCCCCCTCGCTCTTCCTCTCTGTCATAGTCTCTCTCTCTCTCTCTCTGTGTCAGTATCCCTCCCTTTCTGTCCCTCTCTGCATCAGTCACTCTCTCTTGCTCCTCTGCATCTCTCCCTCTCGCCTGGTCTCTTCCTCTCAGTGTCAGTCTCTCCCTTTCTCTCTCCCTCTCTCTCTCCCTCTCTGTGCTCTGTGTCAGTCTCTCTCTGTCTCTCCCCCCTTCTCTCCCTCTCTGTGTTAGTCTGTCTCTCCCTCTGTGTGTCCATCTCACCCTCTCAGTGTCTCCCTCTCCCCGTCTCTTCCTCTTTTGAGTCTCTTTATTTCTCTCTGTTCCACAGATAAAATTTCTTCAAAAATGGAACAGAAAACCCTGATTGGCCATATGGTGAAATGCTGTATTGGAATCCTGTCCTGCGCACTGGGGTGAATCTCAGAGCATCGGAGTGGCCAACCTGGACACGAGGGAGAGATCCTGGGCTGGGGTTGTGGGTCAGGCCAGACACCTCTGCACAGGAGGCTGAGGACACCCGGTTCGGAGCATGGGGGGAGAGATAGAGAGAAGAGAGACTGACACAGAGAGGGACAGAAGGGGGGGAAAAGAGAGATAGCGGGAGAGATACTGACACAGAGAGGGAGAGAGACAGAGAGAGACAGACAGACACAGAGAGGCAAAGAGGGGGAGAGAGAGTGACTGATACAGAGGGGGACAGAAGGGGGGAGACAGAGAGAGAGAGAGAGAGAGACAGACAGAGAGAGGGAGAGACATACTGACACAGAGTGGGAGAGACAGGGAGAGAGACAGACACAGAGAGGCAAAGAGGGGGTGAAAGAGAGAGTGACTGATACAGAGAGAGACAGAAGGGAGAGAGAGGGAGACAGACACAGAGAGAGCGTGACTGACACAGAGAGAGACAGAAGGGGAGAGAGGGAGGGATATTGACACAGAAAGGCAGAGACGGGGAGAGAAAGGGAGTTCCAGTGGGCAACCAACTGTGCCAAGTAAATGGGGACTGAGAGAGAAAGACAGACAGAGTGTGGAGGGAATAGCAGAGACAGAGGTGGAGAAAGTCAACTCACAAGTACTGCAGCTGAGGGTTGTGATGAAATGCATCCATGTCAATGAGCTGAAGTCCAGAGTTTGTTATTGTTCTGTAACGAAAGTAACAGTAAATAAATCACAACACAAAACTAACCCTGTCAGTGTTACATACAGAGTAAAGCTCCCTATACACTGTCCCCATCAAACATTCCCAGGCTCGGGGTTTGCGCTCCAGTAACTTGCACAAGCGGCCAAACCGCCTTCCCAATCTCCTGACTCTTCCTCATCCTTGTGAATGTGCAACACATGGAATCACAGACCACATCCACCACCTTCAACATTCACTCCGTCCACCACCAACACACAGTGGCAGCAGTGTGTACCATCTACAAGATGCACTGCAGCAACTCGCCAAGGCTCCTTCAACGGCACCTTCCAAACCCGTGACCTCTACCACCTAGAAAGACAAGGGCAGCAGACGCATGAGAACACCACCACCTGCAAGTTCCCCTCCAAGTTACACACCATCCTGACTTGGAAATATATCGGCCGTTCCTTCATTGTCGCTGGGTCAAAATCCTGGAACTCCCTTCCTAACAGCACTGTTGGTGTACCTACCCCACACGGTCTGCAACGGTTCAAGAAGGCAGCTCACCACCACCTTCTCAAGGGCAATTCGGTATGGCAAATAAATGCTGGCCTGGCCAGCGACGCCCACATCCAAAGAATGAATTTAAAAAAAACAAGCTGACAGTGTCCACAGGATATTTGGCTATCGATGGCATCACAGCAGAGTCCTCACCTGACATCAATGTGCACCTTTTTCAGTGGAACCCAGGAGGCCATTCAGCCCCTCCAGCCTGTTCTGCCATTCAGTTAGATCATGGCTGATCTGCACCTTCACCCCATCCACCTGTCTCAGGAGAACCTCGATAGTCATTGTTGCTGCTGCTGGTCACCGATTTACCCTCCCTCCCGAACCCGGGACGCCGAGGGGTACTGCCGATGTCTGGCTGAGATCAGCAAGCACGACATGGACCGGGGAAGGGACAGCGGGCTTTGTTACATGGCTTGGCACCACACCAAGGCTGAGTAATCAGGAGCTGAGACACTCGGAGGACTCGGGCTACTCTCTGAAGAATCGAAGAGGTGACATTGAGCCCAGCCAGGGATGAGACGATGACTTACAGGTTCCTCAGCTTGGTGTAATCCTCCAGGTCACTTCCAGACAGACTCCTCAATCCAACCTGGCTCTCAATATGTCTGCAGAAAGCACAAATATCAGATATTAAAGAGAGAGCATAGGAACAGGAGGAGGTCATTCAGCCCATCGAGCCTGCTCCGTCGTTCAGTTAGATTATTCCAGATCTGTACCTCGACTCCATCTACCCCTCACCCAACAAATATCTGTGAGTCTCAGTTTTGGCATTTTCAATTGACACCCACAGACGAACACACAAGCATGCAATGACAGACCATGCATGCACAAAAACGCATGCAAACACTGACACTCACATGTACTTACACAAACACACACTCACCTATACACATGCACACAAACACAGAGTGCCCGCACGTTGTAGCTCTTTGAATCACTGGACCTATTCGGTCGCGGACTGTCTTGTTATTCCTCTATTTCAGGGGTGGAAGGTGCCCTGGGGAGCTCGGTGGAACTGCAAATAGTGTCAGCAAATGGAGGCCTGATTAATGGGCTCCAGTCCCTCGCGGGCATCTGCCCTCACTTACCCATTTCTGGAGCTGTCCCAGGCTCCATCAAACAGATAAATGGGCCAGATTACTATACTGGAAGGCTGGCTGGGTTAAGCAGCTGATATTGTGGCCGTATCACTGTGTGGGAAACACATTGAAAAAGGTAGGCATGCTTTCACCCAACAGGACTAACAACCTAAGAGAAAGAGAGAGACAGAGGAAAAAAATGGAGAGACATGAAGAGAAAGGAACTCAATCTCTCCCTGTGACACTCGCCCTCTCTCTCTCTCTCTCTCGCACGCACCCTCTCTCTCTCTCACCCTCTCGCACGCACCCTCTCTCTCTCGCACGCACCCTCTCTCTCTCTCTCGCTCGCACCCTCTCTCTCTCTCTCGCTCGCACCCTCTCTCTCTCTCTCTCTCTCTCTCTCTCGCTCGCACCCTCTCTCTCTCTCGCACGCACCCTCTCTCTCGCTCGCACGCACCCTCTCTCTCGCTCGCACGCACCCTCTCTCTCTCTCGCTCGCACGCACCCTCTCTCTCTCTCGCTCGCACGCACCCTCTCTCTCTCTCTCGCTCGCACGCACCCTCTCTCTCTCTCGCTCGCACGCACCCTCACTCTCTCTCTCTCGCACGCACCCTCACTCTCTCTCTCTCGCACGCACCCTCACTCTCTCTCTCTCGCACGCACCCTCACTCTCTCTCTCTCGCACGCACCCTCACTCTCTCTCTCTCGCACGCACCCTCACTCTCTCTCTCTCGCACGCACCCTCACTCTCTCTCTCTCGCACGCACCCTCACTCTCTCTCTCTCGCACGCACCCTCACTCTCTCTCTCTCGCACGCACCCTCACTCTCTCTCTCTCGCACGCACCCTCACTCTCTCTCTCTCGCACGCACCCTCACTCTCTCTCTCTCGCACGCACCCTCACTCTCTCTCTCTCGCACGCACCCTCACTCTCTCTCTCTCGCACGCACCCTCACTCTCTCTCTCTCGCACGCACCCTCACTCTCTCTCTCTCGCACGCACCCTACTCTCTCTCTCTCGCACGCACCCTACTCTCTCTCTCTCTCGCACGCACCCTACTCTCTCTCTCTCGCACGCACCCTACTCTCTCTCTCTCGCACGCACCCTACTCTCTCTCTCTCGCACGCACCCTACTCTCTCTCTCTCGCACGCACCCTACTCTCTCTCTCTCGCACGCACCCTACTCTCTCTCTCTCGCACGCACCCTACTCTCTCTCTCTCGCACGCACCCTACTCTCTCTCTCTCGCACGCACCCTACTCTCTCTCTCTCGCACGCACCCTACTCTCTCTCTCTCGCACGCACCCTACTCTCTCTCTCTCGCACGCACCCTACTCTCTCTCTCTCGCACGCACCCTACTCTCTCTCTCTCGCACGCACCCTACTCTCTCTCTCTCGCACGCACCCTACTCTCTCTCTCTCGCACGCACCCTACTCTCTCTCTCTCGCACGCACCCTACTCTCTCTCTCGCACACACGCTTTCTCTCACTCACATGCACGCTCTCTCTCTCACACCCTCCTCTCTCTAAAATTTACTAAATTCAGATGAGGGGATTGTCCTATGATGAGAGGCTGAGTAAATTGGGCCTATGGTCTCTGGAGTTTAGAAGAATTAGAGGCAATCTAATTGAGACATACAACATTCTGAAAGGGCTCGACAGGGTAGAAGCGGAGAGATTCTTTCAACTGGTCGGGGAATCTAGAACACTGGGGCACAGTCTCAGGATAAAGGGGCAATCATTCAGGACTGAGACACAAACTCCCCGAACAACAGTTGTCAAACCACCGAGAAAATGTACAGACTTTTGAGCCTCTTTTTCTGTAAACTTCACAATCTCTATCCATGTGTAAATAACTTTGATGTTATCTAATTTTATATGTCCAATTAGCATACAAGACATATCTTTGGAAAGATAAGGGATGTTGAGTGATTGCCTTTAAAAGTAATGGACCTTAAAGATCCTAGTATGCTAATGAGCCAAGCACCGGGACGCAATCATGTGACTCGGAGCCAGATTCACTCTGTAACCGTAACACGAAGATGCAAGACCTGTAAATAGTTTCCTTCTCTCTCTCTCACTGTGACACACATACTCGCACTCTGTGACACACTCACTCGCTGTGACACACACGCTCTCGCTCTCTCTCTGTGACACACACTCTCTCTCTCTCTCTCTGTGACACACACACTCTCGCTCTCACTCTCTGTGACACACACACTCTCACTCTGTGACACACACACTCTCTCTCTCTCTCTCTCTCTCTCTGTGACACACACACTCTCTCTCTCTGTGACAGACACACTCTCTCTCTCTCTTTCTGTGACACACACACTCGCACTCTGTGACACACTCACTCGCTGTGACACACACGCTCTCGCTCTCTCTCTGTGACACACACTCTCTCGCTCTCTCTCTGTGACACACACTCTCTCTCTCTCTCTCTGTGACACACACACTCTCACTCTCACTCTCTGTGACACACACACTCTCACTCTGTGACACACACACTCTCTCTCTCTCTCTCTCTCTGTGACACACACACTCTCTCTCTCTGTGACAGACACACTCTCTCTCTCTCTTTCTGTGACACACACACTCGCTCTTACTCTCTGTGACACACACACTCTCGCTCTCCCTCTCTGTGACGCACACACTCTTGCTCTCTCTCACTCTGTGACACACACACAGTCTCGCTCTCGCTCTCACTCTCTGTGACACACACACTCTCGCTCTCTCTGTGACACACACAGTCTCGCTCTCACTCACTCTCTCTCTCTGTGACACACACACTCTTGCTCTCACTCTCTGTGACACACACACTCTCGCTCTCACTCTCTCTCTCTGTGACACACACACTCTCGCTCTCTCTCACTGTGACACACACACTCTCGCTCTCTCTCTCACTCTGTGACACACACACTCTCGCTCTCTCTCTCACTCTGTGACACACACACTCTCGCTCTCTCTCTCACTCTGTGACACACACACTCTCGCTCTCTCTCTGTGACACACACTCTCGCTCTCTCACTCTCTCTCTGTGACACACACTCTCGCTCTCACTCTCTCTCTGTGACACACACTCTCGCTCTCACTCTCTCACACACACTCTCTCGCTCTCTCTCTCTCTCAGTGACACACACACTCTCGCTCTCACTCTCTCTCAGTGACACACACACTCTCGCTATCTCACTCTCTGACACACACACTCTCGCTCTCTCTCTGTGACACACACACTCTCGCTCTCTCTCTGTGACACACACACTCTCGCTCTCTCTCTGTGACACACACACTCTCGCTCATTCTCTCTCTCTGTGACACACACACACTCTCGCTCTCTCTCTCTCTCTGTGACACGCACACTCTCGCTCTCTCTCTCTCTCTGTGACACACACACTCTCGCTCTTCTCTCTCTCTGTGACACACACACTCTCAATCTCTATCTCTCTGTGACACACACACTCTCGCTATCTCACTCTCTGACACACACACTCTCGCTCTCTCTCTGTGACACACACACTCTCGCTCTCTCTCTGTGACACACACACTCTCGCTCATTCTCTCTCTCTGTGACACACACACACTCTCGCTCTCTCTCTCTCTCTGTGACACGCACACTCTCGCTCTCTCTCTCTCTCTGTGACACACACACTCTCGCTCTTCTCTCTCTCTGTGACACACACACTCTCGCTCTTCTCTCTCTCTGTGACACACACACTCTCACTCTCTATCTCTATCTCTCTGTGACACACACACTCTCTCTCTCTCTCTCTCTGTGACACACACACTCGCTCTCACTCTCTGACACACACTCTCACTCTCTCTCTGTGACACACACTCTCAATCTCTCTCTGTGACACCCACACTCTCAATCTCTCTCTCTCTCTGTGACACACACACTCTCTGTGACAGACACACTCTCACTCTCTCTCTCTGTGACACACACACAGTCTCGCTCTCACTCTCTGTGACACACACACTCTCACTCTCTATCTCTCTGTGACACACACACTCTCTCTCTCTCTCACTCTGTGACACACACACAGTCTCGCTCTCACTCTCTGTGACACACACACTCTCACTCTCTCTCACTCTGTGACACACACACAGTCTCGCTCTCACTCTCTGTGACACACACACTCTCACTCTCAGTGACACACACTCTCACTCTCTCTCTCTCTGTGACACACACACTCTCACTCTCACTCTGTGACACACACACTCTCACTCTCACTCTGTGACACACACTCTCACTCCCTCTCTTTCTGTGACAGACACACTCTCTCTCTCTCTCTTTCTGTGACAGACACACTCTCACTCTCTCTCTTTCTGTGACAGACACACTCTCACTCTCTCTCTCTGTGGCACACACACTCGCTCTCACTCTCTGTGACGCACACATTCTCGCTCTCTCTCTCTCACTCTGTGACACACACACAGTCTCGCTCTCTCTCTCTGTGACACACACACACTCTCTCTCTCTCTCTGTGACACACACACTCTTGCTCTCACTCTCTGTGACACACACTCTCGTTCTCACTCTGTGACACACACTCTCGCTCTCACTCTGTGACACACACTCTCGCTCTCACTCTGTGACACACACTCTCGCTCTCACTCTGTGACACACACTCTCGCTCTCACTCTGTGACACACACTCTCGCTCTCACTCTGTGACACACACACTCTCGCTCTCACTCTGTGACACACACACTCTCGCACTCTCTGTCACACACACACACTCTCGCACTCTCTGTGACACACACACACTCTCGCTCTCTCTCTCTCCGACACCTACTCTCGCTCTCTGTGACACACACACTCTCACTCTCTCTGTGACACACGCACACTCTCTCTCACTCTCTGTGACACACGCACTCTCACTCTCACTCTCTGTGACACACGCACTCTCACTCTCACTCTCTGTGACACACACACTCTCTCTCTCTCTGTGACACACACACTCTCTCTCTCTCTGTGACACACATACTCTCTCTCTCTCTGACACACACACTCTCGCTCGCTCGCTCTCTCTCTGACACACACGCTCTCGCTCTCTCTCTGTGACACACACGCTCTCGCTCTCTCTCTGTGACACACACGCTCTCGCTCTCTCTCTGTGACACACACACTCTCACTCTCTCTCTCTGTGACACACACTCTCTCTCTCTCTCTGTGACACACATTCTCTCTCTCTGACACACACACTCTCGCTCGCTCTCTCTCTCTCTGTGACACACACGCTCTCGCTCTCTCTCTCTCTCTCTGACACATACTCTCGCTCTCTCTGTGACACACACACTCTCTCTCTCTGTGACACACACACTCTCACTCTCTGACACACACACTCTCTCTCTCTCTGTGACACACACACTCTTGCTCTCATTCTCTGTGACACACACACTCTCGCTCTCACTCGGTGACACACACACTCTCGCTCTCACTCGGTGACACACACAATCTCGCACTCTCTCTCTGTGACACACACAATCTCGCACTCTCTCTCTGTGACACACACAATCTCGCACTCTCTCTCTGTGACACACACACTCTCGCTCTCTCTCTCTCACTCTCTCTGTGACACGCACACTCTCGCTCTCTCTCTCTCTCTGTGACACACACACTCTCGCTCTTCTCTCTCTCTGTGACACACACACTCTCAATCTCTATCTCTCTGTGACACACACACTCTCACTCTCTATCTCTCTGTGACACACACACTCTCACTCTCTATCTCTCTGTGACACACACACTCTCTCTCTCTCTGTGACACACACACTCGCTCTCACTCTCTGACACACACTCTCACTCTCTCTCTGTGACACACACACTCTCAATCTCTCTCTGTGACACCCACACTCTCAATCTCTCTCTGTGACACCCACACTCTCAATCTCTCTCTCTCTCTGTGACACACACACTCTCTCTCTCTCTGTGACAGACACACTCTCACTCTCTCTCTCTGTGACACACACACAGTCTCGCTCTCACTCTCTGTGACACACACACTCTCACTCTCTATCTCTCTGTGACACACACACTCTCTCTCTCTCTCACTCTGTGACACACACACAGTCTCGCTCTCACTCTCTGACACACACACTCTCACTCTCTCTCACTCTGTGACACACACACAGTCTCGCTCTCACTCTCTGTGACACACACACTCTCACTCTCAGTGACACACACTCTCACTCTCTCTCTCTCTGTGACACACACACTCTCACTCTCTCTCTGTGACACACACACTCTCACTCTCTCTCTTTCTGTGACAGACACACACTCTCTCTCTCTCTTTCTGTGACAGACACACTCTCACTCTCTCTCTTTCTGTGACAGACACACTCTCTCTCTCTCTCTTTCTGTGACAGACACACTCTCACTCTCTCTCTCTCTGTGACACACACACTCGCTCTCACTCTCTGTGACGCACACACTCTCGCACTCTCTCTCTGTGACGCACACATTCTCGCACTCTCTCTCTCACTCTGTGACACACACACAGTCTCGCTCTCTCTCTCTGTGACACACACACACTCTCTCTCTCTCTCTGTGACACACACACTCTTGCTCTCACTCTCTGTGACACACACTCTCGTTCTCACTCTGTGACACACACTCTCGCTCTCACTCTGTGACACACACTCTCGCTCTCACTCTGTGACACACACTCTCGCTCTCACTCTGTGACACACACACTCTCGCACTCTCTGTGACACACACACACTCTCGCACTCTCTGTGACACACACACACTCTCGCTCTCTCTCTCTCCGACACATACTCTCGCTCTCTGTGACACACGCACACTCTCTCTCACTCTCTGTGACACACGCACTCTCACTCTCTGTGACACACACACTCTCACTCTCACTCTGTGACACACACACTCTCTCTCTCTCTGTGACACACATACTCTCTCTCTCTCTCTGTGACACACATACTCTCTCTCTCTCTCTGTGACACACATACTCTCTCTCTCTCTGACACACACACTCTCGCTCGCTCTCTCTCTCTCTGTGACACACACGCTCTCGCTCTCTCTCTGTGACACACACGCTCTCGCTCTCTCTCTGTGACACACACACTCTCTCTCTCTCTCTGTGACACACACACTCTCTCTCTCTCTCTGTGACACACATACTCTCTCTCTCTCTGACACACACACTCTCGCTCGCTCTCTCTCTCTCTGTGACACACACGCTCTCGCTCTCTCTCTCTCTCTGACACATACTCTCGCTCTCTCTGTGACACACACACTCTCTCTCTCTGTGACACACACACTCTCTCTCTCTGTGACACACACACTCTCACTCTCTGACACACACACTCTCTCTCTCTCTCTGTGACACACACACTCTCTCTCTCTCTCTGTGACACACACACTCTCTCTCTCTCTCTGTGACACACACACTCTCTCTCTCTCTCTGTGACACACACACTCTTGCTCTCATTCTCTGTGACACACACACTCTCGCACTCTCTCTCTGTGACACACACAATCTCGCACTCTCTCTCTGTGATACACACACTCTCGCTCTCTGTGACACACACACTCTCGCTCTCTCTCTCTCTGTGACACACACACTCTCGCTCTCTGACACACACACTCTCGCTCTCTCTCTCTCTCTCTCTCTCTCTCTCTCTGTGACACACACAATCTCGCACTCTCTCTCTGTGATACACACACTCTCGCTCTCTGTGACACACACACTCTCGCTCTCTGTGACACACACACTCTCGCTCTCTCTCTCTCTGTGACACACACACTCTCGCTCTCTCTCTCTGTGACACACACACTCTCGCTCTCTGACACACACACTCTCGCTCTCTCTCTCTCTCTCTCTCTCTCTCTCTCTCTCTCTCTCTGTGACACACACACTCTCGCTCTCTCTCTGTGACACACACGCTCTCTCTCTCTCTCTCTGTGACACACACACACTCTCTCTCTCTCTCTCTGTGACACACACACTCTCTCTCTCTCTCTCTGTGACACACACACTCTCTCTCTCTCTCTCTGTGACACACACACTCTCTCTCTCTCTGTGACACACACACTCTCTCTCTCTCTGTAACACACACTCTTGCTCTCTGACACACACATTCTCTCTCTCTCTCTCTCTGTGACACACACACTCTTGCTCTCATTCTCTGTGACACACACACTCTCGCTCTCACTCTGTGACACACACACTCTCGCTCTCACTCTGTGACACACACACTCTCGCTCTCACTCTCTGTGACACACACACTCTCGCACTCTCTTTCTCTCTCTGTGACACACACTCTCGCTGTGACACACACTCTCGCTCTCACTCTCTGTGACACACACACTCTCTCTCTCTGTCACACACACACTCTCGCTCTCACTCTGACACACACACTCTCGCTCTCTCTCTGTCACACACACACTCTCGCTCTCTCTGTTACACACACACTCTCGCTCTCTCTGTTACACACACTCTCTCGCTCTCTCTGTTACACACACTCTCTCGCTCTCTCTCTGTGACACACACACTCTCGCTCTCTCTCTCTGTGACACACACACTCTCGCTCTCTCTCTCTGTGACACACACACTCTCGCTCTCTCTCTCTGTGACACACACACTCTCGCTCTCTCTCTGTGACACACACACTCTCGCTCTCTCTCTCTGTGACACACACACTCTCGCTCTCTCTCTCTGTGACACACACACTCTCGCTCTCTCTCTCTGTGACACACACTCTCTCGCTCTCTCTCTCTGTGACACACACTCTCGCTCTCTCTCTCTGTGACACACACACTCTCGCTCTCTCTCTCTGTGACACACACACTCTCGCTCTCTCTCTCTGTTACACACACACTCTCGCTCTCTCTCTCTGTGACACACACTCTCGCTCTCTCTCTCTGTGACACACACTCTCGCTCTCTCTCTCTGTGACACACACTCTCGCTCTCACTCTCTGTGACACACACACTCTCGCTCTCACTCTCTGTGACACACACACTCTCGCTCTCTCTCTCTGTGACACACACACTCTCGCTCTCTCTCTCTGTGACACACACACTCTCGCTCTCTCTCTCTGTGACACACACACTCTCGCTCTCTCTCTCTCTCTGTGACACACACACTCTCGCTCATTCTCTCTCTCTCCGTGACACACACTCTCGCTCTCATTCTCTCTCTGTGACACACAGTCTCGCTCTCTCTGTGACTCTCTCTGTGACACACACACTCTTGCTCTCTCTCTCTCTCTGTGACACACACTCTCGCTGTGACACACACTCTCGCTCTCACTCTCTGTGACACACACACTCTCTCTCTCTCTGTGACACACACACTCTCGCTCTCTCTCTGTGACACACACACTCTCGCTCGCTCTCTCTCTCTCTGTGACATACACACTCTCTCTCTCTCTCTGTGACACACATACTCTCTCTCTCTCTCTCTGTGACACACACACTCTCGCTCGCTCTCTCTCTCTCTGTGACACACACACTCTCGCTCGCTCGCTCTCTCTCTGTGACACACACACTCTCGCTCGCTCGCTCTCGCTCCGTGACACACATACTCTCTCTCTCTCTCTCTGTGACACACACACTCTCGCTCGCTCTCTCTCTCTCTGTGACACACACACTCTCGCTCGCTCGCTCTCTCTCTGTGACACACACACTCTCGCTCGCTCTCGCTCCGTGACACACACTCTCGCTCTCATTCTCTCTCTGTGACACACTCTCGCTCTCACTCTCTCTCTGTGACACTCAGTCTCGCTCTCTCTGTGACTCTCTCTCTGTGACACACACTCTCTCTGTCTCTCTCTCTCTCTCTGTGACACACTCTCGCTCTCACTCTCTGTGACACACACACACTCTCTCTCTCTCTCTCTGTGACACACACACTCTCGCTCTCACTCTCAGTGACACACATACTCTTGCTCTCTGTGACACACGCACTCTCGCTCTCTCTCTCTGACACACACACTCTCGCTCTCTCTCTCTGACACACACACTCTCGCTCTCTCTCTGTGACACACGCACTCTCGCTCTCTCTCTCTGACACACACACTCTCGCTCTCTCTCTCTGACACACACACTCTCGCTCTCTCTCTGTGACACACACACTCTCTCTCTCTCTCTGTGACACACACACTCTCGCTCTCTCTCTCTCTGTGACACACACACTCTCGCTCTCTCTCTCTCTGTGACACACACACTCTCGCTCTCTCTCTCTCTGTGACACACACACACTCGCTCTCTCTCTCTCTCTGTGACACACACACACACTCTCTCTCTGTGACACACACACACACTCTCAGTCTCCCTGTGACACATGCACACGCTCTGTCTCTGTGACCTACACAGTTACTCACACACTCCTTGTTTCACCTTCCTCACTAACCTTGTCCAGTGGTCCTCCTAGTAATTGTATTAATCAAAGACTATAGACTTAGGCCTGCATTTTTTATCTATCAATATATATTACATTAACCCTAGACAGGGACATGACGACAATACAAGCACAGCCCATCCTGTGTATTTAAAGGGACAGTGTCCGAACATAACCCTGAGTCGAACCATTCACTCCATCTCTCTCACTGCTGCTATTTGTAGGCACACTCAGTTTGATAGATTCCACTTTTTTCAAGACAATGATCAGGAGCAGGAACCCTGACTGATTTCCCCCTCTCTCTAACCCAGGGGTCAGTGGACAGTGATCAGACAGTGATCAGGAGCAGGAACCCTGGCTGATTACCCCCTCTCTCTAACTCAGGGGTCAGTGGACAGTGATCAGGAGCAGGAACCCTGGCTGATTACCCCCTCTCTCTCGAACCCAGGGGTCACTGGACAGTGATCAGGAGGAGGAACCCTGGCTGATTTCCCCCTCTCTCTAACCCAGGGGTCACTGGACAGTGATCAGGAGCAGGAACCCTGGCTGATTTCCCCCTCTCTCTAACCCAGGGGTCACTGGACAGTGATCAGGAGGAGGAACCCTGGCTGATTTCCCCCTCTCTCTAACTCAGGGGTCACTGAACAGTGATCAGACAGTGATCAGGAGCAAGAACCCTGGCTGATTTCCCCCTCTCTCTAACTCAGGGGTCACTGAACAGTGATCAGACAGTGATCAGGAGCAGGAACCCTGGCTGATTTCCCCCTCTCTCTAATCCAGGGGTCACTGAACAGTGATCAGGAGCAGGAACCCTGGCTGATTACCCCCTCTCTCTAACTCAGGGGTCAGTGGACAGTGATCAGGAGCAGGAACCCTGGCTGATTTCTCCCCATTTCTAACTCAGGAGTCACTGGACAGTGATCAGACATTGATCAGGAGCAGGAACCCTGGCTGATTACCCCCTCTCTCTCGAACCCAGGGGTCACTGGACAGTGATCAGGAGGAGGAACCCTGGCTGATTACCCCCTCTCTCTCTAACCCAGGGGTCACTGGACAGTGATCAGGAGCAGGAAGCCTGGCTGATTTCCCCCCCTCTCTAACCCAGGGGTCAATGGACAGTCATCGAGAGCAGGAAGCCTGGCTGATTTCCCCTCTCTCTAACTCAGGGGTCACTTGAACAGTGATCAGACAGTGATCAGGAGCAGGAACCCTGGCTGATTTCCCCCTCTGTCTAATCCAGGGGTCACTGGACAGTGATCAGGAGCAGGAACCCTGGCTGATTTCCCCCTCTCTCTCTAACCCAGGGGTCACTGGACAGTGATCAGGAGCAGGAACCCTGGCTGATATCCCCCTCTCTCTAACCCAGGGGTCACTGGACAGTGATCAGGAGCAGGAAGCCTGGCTGATTTCCCCCCCTCTCTAACCCAGGGGTCAATGGACAGTCATCGAGAGCAGGAAGCCTGGCTGATTTCCCCTCTCTCTAACTCAGGGGTCACTTGAACAGTGATCAGACAGTGATCAGGAGCAGGAACCCTGGCTGATTTCCCCCTCTGTCTAACCCAGGGGTCACTGGACAGTGATCAGGAGCAGGAACCCTGGCTGATTTCCCCCTCTCTCTCTAACCCAGGGGTCACTGGACAGTGATCAGGAGCAGGAACCCTGGCTGATATCCCCCTCTCTCTAACCCAGGGGTCACTGGACAGTGATCAGGAGCAGGAACCCTGACTGATTTCCCCCTCTCTCTCTAACCCAGGGGTCACTGGACAGTGATCAGGAGCAGGAACCCTGGCTGATATCCCCCTCTCTCTAACCCAGGGGTCACTGGACAGTGATCAGCAGCAGGAACCCTGGCTGATTCCCCCCTCTCTCTCTAACCCAGGGGTCACTGGACAGTGATCAGGAAAAGAAACCCTGACTGATTTCCCCCTCTCTCTAACCCAGGGGTCACTGGACAGTGATCAGGAGGAGGAACCCTGGCTGATTACCCCCTCTCTCTCTAACCCAGGGGTCAATGGACAGTGATCAGGAGGAGGAAGCCTGGCTGATTTCCCCTCTCTCTCTATTCCAGGGGTCAAAGGACAGTGATCAGGAGCAGGAACCCTGACTGATTTCCCCTCTCTCTCTCTAATCCAGGGGTCACTGGACAGTGATCAGGAGGAGGAACCCTGGCTGATTTCCCCCTCTCTCTAACCCAGTGATTCCCTAGCCCACCTGCACCCACAGCTCTGAAACTGATCAGTTAACTGCACAGGAAAGTGAGCTTTCCTTGTCAGTGTGGCTCAGTGGCTGATGCAGCTGAGACAGTGTGGAACTGGGATGCCTTTCTGATTAAGCAGCACAGCCACCAGTAGCGCCTTTAACATAGTAAAACATCCCAAGGTGTTTCAGCAGAGAATTGGACTATTCAGTCACCCAAGGACCCACAACCCTAGTGGAAGAAAGTCATCCTTTTTCCCGAGGGACTGCCTAAGAAGAAGCTGATCAAACAAATAATTGACCCCGAGCCACATAAGGAGATTCCGAGAGGGTGACCAAAAGCTCAGTCAAAGAGGTCGGTTTTAAGGAGCGTCTTAAAGGAGGACAGTGAGAGAATTCCAGAGCTTAGGGCTCCAGGCAGCCAATGGTGGAGAGATGGAAATTGGGGGATGCACAAGAGGCAGAATTGGAGGATCACAGAGATCTCAGAAGGTTGTTATTTGGGATAGAAATGCAATACTGTACCAATGTGCATCCTGGCTTGCCGTATTCATGTGACCTCTATCATGGGAAACCCTGACTGGGGGCAGCCTTTACAGTCAGTTTCAATAAAGACTCAGTACACACCAGACTGGTGTCCTGTGAGCTCGTAACATGGTGTCAGAGTGGAGCTGAGACTTACTGGTGAAGAAGCACAGCTACAGAACAAAGGCCACAGGAATGGTCACAACTGCTAAAGGCCACCGGAAGCCACAGAAAAGGAACAAAGAAACAGCTGAAAGCGCAGGGTAAGACAATGGCTGCAAATTTTCCTCTGCCTGCGCCGGTCGAAATGAAAGGTGATATGAAACAGAACTGACAGTTCTTCCACTTGCAATGGCAAAATTATAAAATTGCGCCAGATTTAGTTGACAAAACAGAGCAGCTGCGAGTAGCTACACTTTTATCACTGTTGGGGAGAAACTGTTACAAAGTGTTATACCATGCTCAGTCTCCCTGAAGAAGGAAAAAAACGGACAGCAGAAATTTTGAAAGCCTTGAAGGCACAATTTGAACCCCAAGTGAATGTAACCTATGTGTTCAATATTGGGGTCCAAGGTGAAAATGAGTCCATTGATCAATGTGTGACTGCATTAACACAGCTCGCAGAATCCTGTGAATTTGCGCAACTAAAAGATGATCTAATTAAAGACAGGATTGTATTAGGCGTAAGAGATCCCGCAGTGAGCGCACGTCTACTGAGAGGGGAGAAACTGACTCTCAGGATAGTGATCGACATGTGCAGAAGCGCTGAGGTTGTAAATCAGCAGCTAGAGCATATTCATGGCAAAACAGACCAGGCCTCGCATTATGCTAATAGACATTCCAGGCCGAAAGGGCAGGAAGATCACGGACAAAGGGCAGGATGAAAATACTGAAGAGGACATCACGCACAGGAAAAGAAGGCATGTCCAGCGTGGGGAAAGCAGTGTTCTCACTGCACGAAGCTGAATCATGTTGCACACTAGTGTTTGGTTAGAAGGAAGCACAACAAGCAGGTACAGATGGCCACTGGAGAGATACAAGTCGAAGATTCTGACGAATCACTGTGCACCATACAACAGGTTGGTTCAGTCAGGTCGATAGTTGATCAATGGTTTGTGACTGTCGGAACGATGACTGCAGACGGAGAATATCAAGTCAGCATAAAGGGCCAGATAGACACCGGTGTGTCATGGAACATCATGACCTTCACAGACCTGTGCAAAGCGGCTCAACATGGCGATCTAAAAACGAAGGCTCAAAAGTAAGGTTGAGGCTATATGACGGCACCATACTAATGCCTAGAGGGCAAATTACTCTGAGAGCCCATTGCAATGACAAAAACAAAGTTCCAAATCACAGATGGCAAGCAAAAGCCACTCATCTCAGCCGAAGCAAGTTTAAAGCTTGGACTGGTAACCCTCAGTGTGCAAGAAGAAAAAACCCAGGAGATGTCCGACAGGAGCGGGCGCCGGAACGAGAATGCCTTGCCAGTCGCAAGGCGACGTGAGTCAGACAGGCAGCGAGGAAGAGGAAGATCTGGCAGTCGTCTGATCAGGCGCCCGAGGTGGAGGCTGTGGGGAAGTACTGCTCGGAGTAGAGCTGGCAGACAAAATCAAGGTGAAATGGCAGAAAGCCAAATTTCATTTTGGCAAAACTGCTGAACCACTGCCACAATTGAGCATCGGAGAGCCAGTCAGGGTACAGACCTTGAACGCGCTCAACAAGAGTCAGCCCAAGTGGCAACTTGGGACCAGCACACAGCAGTTGTCACCTTGATCGTGGCAGTGAAGGACCAGAGATACTGTCACAACCGCAGGCAAACACGCACAACTAAAGTGATGGAAGGTGTCATCGACAGTGCTATCAAGCTGCACTTGCTCAGCAATAACCTGCTCAGTAACGCTCAGTTTGGGTTCTGCCAGGGTCACTCAGCTCCTGACCTCATTACAAGCACAACTGGAGAAGCTGTTCCTTCACGGCAGGCGGCCAATCAGGAAGATGAGAACACATCAACTGAAGAACAACCATCAGCCTCAGCGGTCCACAGCACCCCAAAAATGGAAATGGAATAACAGTTAACAGGACAACTGACAAGGGAACGCCATTCACCGGAGAAGGAAAATCAACCAGATGAACAACCAATGACGACCCGTGTACACACCATTAAGAAACCGGCATGATTTAATGACTGTCTGCAATGCATGTGCACAGACTGATAAGAATGCCGAACTACAAAGTTGTGTGCATAGTGGGTAACTTGGGCAACTCACAGTGTCAATGATAATGCGTGCAAAATTTCTGATCCTTCTTTTTGTATGAAAAGGGGGATGTTTGGAACAGAAATACAACACTGTACCAATGTGCCTCCGGGCTTGCCGTACTCAGGTGACCTCTCCCACGAGGAAACCCTGACTGGGGGCAGCCTTTACAGTCAGTTTCAATAAAGACTCAGTGCATATCAGACTGGTGTCCTGTGAACTCGTAACAGTTATAGGGCTGGAGGAGGTGACAGAAATAGGGAAGGGTGTAGGGGCTGGAGGAGGTGACAGAAATAAGGAAGGGTGTAGGGGCTGGAGGAGGTGACAGAGATAAGGAAGGGTGTAGGGGCTGGAGGAGGTGACAGAAATAAGGAAGGGTGTAGGGGCTGGAGGAGGTGACAGAGATAAGGAAGGGTGTAGGGGCTGGAGGAGGTGACAGAGATAAGGAAGGGTGTAGGGGCTGGAGGAGGTGACAGAGATAAGGAAGGGTGTAGGGGCTGGAGGAGGTTACAGGGAGGGGTGTAGAGGCTGGAGGAGGTGACAGGGAGGGGTGTAGGGGCTGGAGGAGGTGACAGGGAGGGGTGTAGGGGCTGGAAGAGGTGACAGGGTGGGGTGTAGGGGCTGGAAGAGGTGACAGGGTGGGGTGTCGGGGCTGGAGGAGGTTACAGAGATAGGGAAGAGTGTAGGGGCTGGAGGAGGTGACAGGGAAGGGTGTAGGGCTGGACGAGGTGACAGGGAGGGGTGTCGGGGCTGGAGGAGGTTACAGAGATAGGGAAGAGTGTAGGGGCTGGAGGAGGTGACAGGGAGGGGTGAAGGGGCTGGAGGAGGTGACAGGGAAGGGTGTAGGGCTGGAGGAGGTGACAGGGAGGGGTGTAGGGGCTGGAGGAGGTGACAGGGAGGGGTTTAGGGGCTGGAGGAGGTGACAGGGAGGGGTGTAGGGGCTGGAGGAGGTTACAGAGATAGGGAAGGGTGTAGGGTCTGGAGGAGGTGACAGGGAAGGGTGTAGGGGCTGGAGGTGGTGACAGGGAGGGGTGTAGGGGCTGGAGGAGGTGACAGGGAGGGGTTTAGGGGCTGGAGGAGGTGACAGGGAGGGGTGTAGGGGCTGGAGGAGGTGACAGGGAGGGGTGTAGGGGCTGGAGGAGGTGACAGGGAGGGGTGTAGGGGCTGGAGGAGGTGACAGGGAGGGGTTTAGGGGCTGGAGGAGGTGACAGGGAGGGGTGTAGGGGCTGGAGGAGGTGACAGGGAGGGGTGTAGGGGCTGGAGGAGGTGACAGGGAGGGGTTTAGTGCTTCCACAGTGTGGGCCAGTGTTATTCTGGAGGGCCATTGTGGTGGGTCACACTGTTGGTATCCCTCACCCACCACCTGCACACCCACTCACACATGCGCTGTGCGCATACACACACACACACACACAGTTCAGTCCTTCATTTCAGATGGAGGGTTAAAGAGAGAGGGGAGCAGTCAGAGGGTACAGATAGACTTTGCATGGACGCTGTTTCACAGGAACTCCTCGGGAAGCAGTTATCCTTCTGGAAATGGGCGGGTGGGGGGGGGGGGGGTTGGGGGTTGATGCTTAGTTGGTGCCTTGCGCTGTGTGCAATGGTGACAGGATACCACAAAGAATGAAACAGGGAAATGTTCATATTCTGCATTGACTAAAACCAGTAAGATCTGGGAAACTCCAGGGTCACGGCTCGGCTCTCTGACCCTGGGTAAGGGAAGGAGTGACTAAATCAGACAGGGATCACTATTCAGTGACCCCTCCTTGCGTAAATTGTGTTTGGCATCCCATTGGCATCATCCTGCTATGACTCACTAACCTACACTGGTCCTGGTCCAGCAACCATTTTAAAATGTCTTCCAAACCCTCCACGGCCCTCGCCCCCTCCATATCTCTGTAACCTCCTCCATCCGTACACCCCTCCCTATCTCTGTAACCTCCTGCATCCGTACACCCCTCCCTATCTCTGTAACCTACTCCATCCGTACACCCCTCCCTATCTCTGTAACCTCCTCCATCCGTACACCCCTCCCTATCTCTGTAACCTCCGCCAGCCCCTACACCCCTCCCTATCTCTGTAACCTCCGCCAGCCCCTACACCCCTCCCTATCTCTGTAACCTCCGCCAGCCCCGACACCCCTCCCTATCTCTGTAACCTCCGCCAGCCCCTACACCCCTCCCTATCTCTGTCACCTCCTCCAGCATTTACACCCCTCCCTATCTCTGTAACCTCCTACAGCCCCGACACTCCTCCCTATCTCTGTCACCTCCTCCAGCCCCGACACCCCTCCCTATGTCTGTAACCTCCTCCATCCCTACACCCCTCCCTATCTCTGTAACCTCCTCCATCCCTACACCCCTCCCTATCTCTGTAACCTCCTCCATCCCTACACCCCTCCCTATCTCTGTAACCTCCGCCAGCCCCGACACCCCTCCCTATCTCTGTAACCTCCTCCAGCCCCTACACCCCTCCCTATCTCTGTAACCTCCTTCAGCCCCTACACCCCTTCCTATCTCTGTAACCTCCTCCAGCCCCTACACCCCTCCCTATCTCTGTAACCTCCTCCAGCCCCTACACCCCTCCCTATCTCTGTAACCTCCTCCAGCCCCTACTCCCCTCCCTATCTCTGTAACCTCCTCCAGCCCCGACGCCTCTCCCTATCTCTGCAACCTCCTCCAGCCCGTACAACCCTCCCTATCTCTGTCACCTCCTCCAGCCTGTGCACCCCTCCCTATCTCTGCAACCTCCTCCAGCCCCTACTCCCCTCCCTATCTCTGTAAACTCCTCCAGCCCCTACAACCCTCCCTATCTCTGTAACCTCCTCCAGCCCCTACTCCCCTCCCTATCTCTGTAAACTCCTCCAGCCCCTACACCCCTCCCTATCTCTGTAACCTCCTCCAGCCCCTACTCCCCTCCCTATCTCTGTAAACTCCTCCAGCCCCTACACCCCTCCCTATCTCTGTAAACTCCTCCAGCCCCTACACCCCTCCCTATCTCTGTAACCTCCTCCAGCCCCTACTCCCCTCCCTATCTCTGTAAACTCCTCCAGCCCCTACACCCCTCCCTATCTCTGTAACCTCCTCCAGCCCCTTACTCCCCTCCCTATCTCTGTCACCTCCTCCAGCCCCTACACCCCTCCCTATCTCTGTCACCTCCTACAACCCTCCGAGATCTCGGCACTCCTCCAATTCCGGCCTCTTGAACATCCCCCGATTCCCATTGCTGCACCATTGGCGACCGTGCCTTCAGCTGCCTGGGCCCCAAACTCTGGAATTACCTCCCTAAACCTCTCTCTCTCCTTTAAGACGCTCCTTAAAACCAACCCCTGACCTAGCTTTTGGTGGCCTGTCCGAATCTCTCCCGATATGGCTCGGGGTCTGATTTAGTCTGATAACGCTCCCGTGAAGCACCTAGGGACGTTTTACAATGCTAAAGATCCTATAAAAATACAAGCTGTTACTTTGGGGGTAAAGACAGGATGTGGGATCAGCTGTGAGGCCCTCTGCAGTCGAATAACCAGCCACTTGGGCGAGGTGCTGGAGAGCGGTCAGAGCTCGTGTAAGTTAGTACCTCAGCGAGAGTTGGTACCTAGGGGGGTGGGGGGTTAAGCAGGATGAGGAGCAGAGGATATGACAAAGATTAGATCCGAATTAACTGAAGGCAACACTTACATTTCAGTGATGTTTGCCCTCTCCTCCCGATCGATCGAGGGGAAGGAGTTTGCCCGACCTGTCTCTGAGCACTGGATGAAGGACGTCGAGCATTTGCAATGTGTGGGACAAGAAGCCACCATCCCGCAGGAGACGTGGGGAAGCAGTATCAGCAGAGCCTGAACGAGGAGCCCGGGAGTCGGAGAACTCTCATCCATTCTTTGTATCTAAACTCCAGGACCTGTGGCAAACTTTGGGAGACAGCACCGGAGAAATAGAGAGAGAGAGAGAGAAGCACAGAAAGAGAGAGGGAGGGGACACACACACAGAGTGAGAGACAGAAAGAGAGATACAGAGAGAAAGACTGTCAGACACTACACATGCCCTGTTTACAGCACCACTCAACAGCATCACTGAATCACTGACTACAAAAGAGGGGGCAGTCACCCAGCCGTTCTTAAAGGGAAGTGTGCAAATTAAAGGGATGATGCCTCTGAAGGCTCTTTGCTCCCTTGTGTCTGTAACCTGTCAAAATATGCTGTGTCTCTGCTTTCTTTTTTTGCCAAATAGAATTATACAATTAACTGGGCTAGGGTTTGAGCTCTCTCAGTGTTAATGTGGTGCTCTTAGAGGCACACTGATTGCTCTTAGTCAAGATGCATTTTCAAACACAATTCCCTCTGTGCGGTTCCCTGAGCTCCCTGGTTGAAGCCACTGGCTGCCTTTTCCTGGGTCAGGTCCCATCGGCACAGGGTGCCCTGAGACACATTACTTAGATTAATGAGAGGCAGAGTCACAGAGCCGGACAGAAAGATGAGGGGAAAGAGAGAGAAGAATAGATATTTTCATTTATATAGCGCCTTTAACGTAATAAAACGTTCCCAGGAGTGATTATCAAATTAAATCTGACCCCGAGCCACATCAGGAGATATCAGGGACAGGTGATAGCTCAGTCAAAGAGGTGGTTTTAAGGAGCATCTTAAAAGGAGGAGAGAGAGAGGCGGAGAGGTTTCGGGAGGGAATTCCAGAGCTTAGGGCCCCTGGCAGCTGAAAGCACGGCCGCCAAAGGTGGAGCGATAGGAATCGGGGGGATGTGCGAGAGGCCGGAATTGGAGGAGCGCAGAGATCTCGGATGGTTGTAGGGGCTGGAGGAAGTGACAGAGATAGGGAGGGGTGAGGCCATAGAGGGATTCGAAAACCAGCATGAAAGCATAAAAAGCACAGAAAATCAAAGGTTAAAAGTTACACCCACAAGATGGGAAAGAGACAAAAATACGGAGAGCCTAGAGTTAGCAGCCTATTCAACCATGAAGGTATAAAAGTCCACCTCGTCCAATCCCCGCTCAGCACCAACACACAGTTTCCAGCAGGGGTCACTGGACATTGATCAGGAGCAGGAATCCTGGCTGATTTCCCCCTCTTTCTAACCCAGGAGTCACTGGACAGTGATGAGGAGCAGGAACCCTGGCTGATTTCCCCCTCTCTCTCTAACCCAGGGGACACTGGACAGTGATCAGGAGCAGGAACCCTGGTTGATTTCTCCCTCTCTCTACCCAGGGGTCACTGGACAGTGATCAGGAGCAGGAACCCTGGCTGATTTCCCCCTCTCTCTAACCCAGGGATCACTGGACAGTGATTAGGAGCAGGATCCCTGGCTGATTTCCCCCTCTCTCTAACCCAGGGGACACTGGACAGTGATCAGGAGCAGGAACCCTGGTTGATTTCCCCCTCTCTCTAACCCAGGGGTCACTGGACAGTGATCAGGAGCTGGAACCCTGGCTGATTTCCCCCTCTCTCTAACTCAGGGGGTCTGTGGACAGTGATCAGGAGCTGAAAAATAAACAAGAAAAGCAGCGACAGAGAGAGAGAGAGAGATAGGTTGAAAATGCAAGTGCTCTCATCAATAACACCTGGGTTCAAATCCACCCCAGACTGATGGACTGAAAGTCTCTACTGTCGGTTGGCTGCACAGATCACTGTGTGAATATGGAGCCTTTTCAAATCAGTTTCTAGTAAGTATAGATATCTCTGTGGGAAAATAGAAAATGTCAACGTCAGATAGGGGGCACTCCTGTGAGTTTGGGACTGAGAGATTCATGGGCAGTGTAAAGGGAGCTTTACCCTCGATCTAACCCCGTGCTGTACCTGTCCTGGGAGTGTTTGATGGGGATGGTGTAGAGGGAGCTTTACTCTGTATTTAACCCCGATTTCTTTTTCTTTTTTCTTTGGGACAGTGTAGAGGGAGCTTTACTCTGTATCTAACCCCCGTGCTGTATCTGTCCTGGGAGCGTTTGATAGGGACAGTGTAGCGGGAGCTTTACTCTGTATCTAACCCCCGTGCTGTATCTGTCCTGGGAGCGTTTGATGGGGACAGTGTAGAGGGAGCTTTACTCTGTATCTAACCCCCGTGCTGTATCTGTCCTGGGAGCGTTTGATGGGGACAGTGTAGAGGGAGCTTTACTCTGTATCTAACCCCCGTGCTGTACCTGTCCTGGGAGTGTTTGATAGGGACAGTGTAGAGGGAGCTTTACTCTGTATCTAACTCTGTGCTGTACCTGTCCTGGGAGTGTTTGATGGGGACAGTGTAGAGGGAGCTTTACCCTCTATCTAACCCCGTGCTGTACCTGTCCTGGGAGTGTTTGATGGGGACAGTATAGAGGGAGCTTTACTCTGTATCTAACCCCCGTGCTGTACCTGTCCTGGGAGCGTTTGATAGGGACAGTGTAGCGGGAGCTTTACTCTGTATCTAACTCCGTGCTGCACCTTACTGCTTGATGGTAACACTGAGTGCCTGAATTGGAGTCTTTCATTCAGTACCGATGGATGAATGTAGCAAGTAAGAATGGAAAGGGTGAATCAGGGTACTGGTTGGAATACTGCTGCTGGCTTGATTGATTGTCGTGAGGACATGCTAGTTTAGCTCTGCTGTATATTACAAGGTTACTGAGCATATTGTAGCTGTATCTAGTTTCAACTTTGCACCTGAGAAACACTCATTCAGTTCAAAACCGCAATATTCTGAAATATCTGCTCAATGCGTGGTTACTACTCTGTCTGGTTAAGCAGATGGTCAAAGCTTTATGAAACCAATCAGCTTGGGGGGAAAGAGACAAGAGTACAAATTTCCGTGTGGTCAGGTTGCTGGAGATAGCAAGAAAGAAAAGCTTGCAATTCTACAGCATGTCCCCGAGTGTCATAGAGAGAGACAGCACCGAAACAGGCCCTTCGGCCCAACGAGTCCACACCGACCATTTATACTAATCCTACATTAATCCCATTTTCCCTCTCACATCCCCACCTTCCCTCAATTCTCCTACCACCTACCGACACTAGGGGCAATTTTTATAATGGCCAAGTCTTTGGAATGTGGGAGGAAACCGGATAACCCGGAGGAAACTCGCACAGGCAGTACCCAGAACCAAACCCGGGTCGCTGGAGCTGTGAGGCTGCAGTGCTAGCCACTGCGCCGCCCCTAAAGTGCTTCCCAGCCGATGCAGTACCTTGTTTTCCTGACGTGTAGTCGCCGTTTGCAATGCAGCAGCCGATTTGCACGCAGTAAGCTCCCGCCAACAGCAACCTGACGATGCCCAGATTATCTGCCTATTTTTCCTGTCGCGACTTTGGTTGAAGCTGGTTGGGCTTAATTGTATTGAAGGAATGCGTTGAATTTTTGGCCAAAAGGTGACCCCACATTGGAAGGTGAATGGAGCACGATATCGGTGGTGGGGAACTACCCTGGAAGGTACAGAATTGAAAACAGGCCTGGCAAGAGACAGACTCCCAAGAGTGAGTAATATCCAGATAGGGAGAAACTGTGCTGGTTTACAAGGTAGTTCGGTATCTCAGGTGCCAACTGCAAGGAGACCCAGAGTGACTTCAATAAAGAAGTGCGGTGTGCGTGTAACGTCTGGAAAGCAAAGGAGTGAGATGGCAGGGGTCGAGGCCAGAGCTGTCACGTAGTCAGGGACTATTGTTAGTGGGTCAGTACTCGGAGAGGGAGCTACGCCAGCCATTTCCCAGGACACAATACCTACCGTCCCGAAAGGTCAGCTTACCCCTGTGGCTCAGAGGGTAGTATGCTTGTCTCTGAGTTACAAAGCTTGTGGGTTCAAGTCCCGGTCCGGAGACATAAACACACCAATCCAGCTGAGGCTCCCAGCGCAGTACTGAGGGAGCAATGCACTGTCAGAGGTGCTGTCTTTTCAGATGAGATCTAAATCATTTGCCCTCTCTGGTAGAAGGAATGGATTCCACGGTGATTGCTTTGAAGAGGAGGCAGGGGGTTTCTCCCAGGGACCAATATTTATCCCTCGACCAACATCACTAATAACACACAGATGATCTGGGTCATTATCACATCGCTGTTTGTGGGATCTTGATGTGCACAAAATGGCTGCCGCATTTCCTACATTACGGCGGTGACTACAGTTCAGAGGGTAATTCATTGGCTGTAAAGGACATCCTGACACAGTCCATACCCATGGTCCACAAATTGCTTACTTAGCTACACAAAGTCCGATCGTGGCTGAAACACGACACCAGACCAGGACTGCTATCTGCGTTTTAAAATTCAGCTGGCATAGTGGAAAAACAGATCCGTGAAGCACCGACTACAGTAACAGGAAGAGGCCCTACAGCCCCTCGATCCCATTCCAACCAATCAATCAATCAATAACATCATGGCTGATCTGTGACCTAACTCCATCCACCTACCTTTGCCCCCATACCCCTTAATACCTCTGGTTAACAAAAATCTGATCGATCTCAGATTTAAAATTAACCATTGATGCAGCAAGAGTTGCAATGTGTGGAAGAGAGTTCCAAACCTCTCCCACCCTTGTGTGTCTGACTCTAGTTTTTAGACTCAGTCCTCTAGTCCTGGACTCCCCAACCAGTGAAAATAGTTTCTCTCTATCGACCCGATCTGTCCTCCCCTTAATATCTTGCAAACTTTGGTCAAATCCCCCCTTAACCTCCTAAATTCCTCGTTTGTGTAATCTCTCCTTGTATTGCCATTGGCTGCCTGCGGGCTCGACAAATGTCTGTCAAAGCGCTGGTTTTAAAACCAGCAATAGACTATTCCACTAGTTGTGGCAGCGCAGCTAGCCTGATGTTGGGACATTTGTGATCAGACGTGGGGTTCCTGGATCATTTCACCACCCCACCACTTCCCCACCCCACCCCGTACAATACTTAGCCCAAGGAAGCTGGGATCAACCTTAGCACAACCTGACCACAGTGTAGATTGCACAATGATCCTTCTGCCAGGGTGTCAGCAACCCCACATGATGGGCTCAGGCTCATTACCCAGGAAAAAAGCGAGGAGCGCAGGCAAGGTCGATCAGGAAGGATTTGCTGGGCGATGCTATGCTTGGGTTTAAGAGCCTATAAACTAGTAAGCCTCCGAGAGCTCTGCGCTCCACCAATTCCGGTCTCTTGCACATCTCCCAATTCCCATCACTCCACCACTGGTGACCGTGCTTTCAGCTGCCTGGGGCCCCAAGCTCTGGAATTCCTCCCTAAACCTCTCCCTCTCTCCCTCACTCTTTAAGAGGCTCCTGACACCCGGACCCTTTGACCGAGGTCTAGGTTCACCTGGTCTGGGGTCCAACTCTGTTAAAGCACAATGTGGCACCTTATGATGTTACTGGTTCTAGATAAACGCAAGTTGCAGTTGGAGGAATGGCAAATGGAGAGAGTGGAGCGACCCTCACAGTTTGGAGGCTCCAGAGCAGGAGAGGTTAGTGTAGGAGACGGCACTGTGAGTTTCAGTTTATGAGCAGAGTAATCTGTCTCAGACTCCATTAGCTGCTGAGGCAGTGTGCACGGGATGGTTAAAAAGCATTCTGTAATGCAGCTCCTGAATCCACGGCAGGCTAATTATAGATCGGGGTTAATCCATTAGAGAGAGGAGTTCAGAATGAAAGACACACGTACCATGTTATCCCGCTACATCTGTCTCCTGACCCTTTCTGGGCTGTGACCCTGTTGCATTGATTTTTCAATTAATAATTAATAACAGGCATTAAATTCAAGCTGAATCCATCCAAATGTGTCACCTTCTGCACTCACTGATAACGACTCAACAAGCTTTCCGCTCTCGGATGCTGCAACTGCCTACATATTATCCACTTAAAACACACGTCTAATACAGCCCCCACAATCACAACACTCTCAGATATATATCCCACATCCCTCACTGTAACACTGCGATAGACCCCACATCCCTCACTGAAACACTGATATACCCAATACACCTCACTGTAACACTCTGATATACCCCACATCCCTCACTGAAACACTGATATACCCAATACACCTCACTGTAACACTCTGATATATCCCACACCCCTCACTGTAACACTGATATACCCAATACACCTCACTGTAACACTCTGATATATCCCACATCCCTCACTGTAACACTGATATACCCAATACACCTCACTGTAACACTCTGATATATCCCACATCCCTCACTGTAACACTCTGATACACTGCACACTCTACACTGTAACACTCTGATATACCCCACATTCCTCACTGTAACACTCTGAAATACCCCACACCCCTCACTGTAACACTCTGAAATACCCCACACCCCTCACTGTAACACTCTGAAATACCCCACACCCCTCACTGCAACACTCTGATATACCCCACACTCCTCACTGCAACACTCTGATATACCCCACACTCCTCACTGTAACACTCTGATATACCCCACACTCCTCACTGTAACACTCTGATATACCCCACAGAGCGGCACAGTGGCGCAGTGGTTAGCACTGCAGCGTCACAGCTCCAGGGACCCGGGTTCAATTCTGGGTACTGCCTGTGTGGAGTTTGCAGGTTCTCCCTGTGTCTGCGTGGGTTTTCTCCGGGTGCTCCGGTTTCCTCCCACAAGCCAAAAGACTTGCAGGTTGGTAGGTAAATTGGCCATTATTAATTGCCCCTAGTATAGGTAGATGGTAGGGAAATATAGGGACAGGTGGGGATGTTTGGTAGGAATATGGGATTAGTGTAGGATTAGTATAAATGGGTGGTTGATGGTCGGCACAGACTCGGTGGGCCGAAGGGCCTGTTTCAGTGCTGCATCTCTAATAAATAAATAAAAAACTGTGGTTAACTCTTACATGCCGTCTGAAATAGCCGAGCACGCCACTCAGTTGTACCAAACTGGTACGAAGTCAATGAAAAGGAATGAAACCGGATGGACCACCCAGCATTGACCGAGACACTGGAAACGACAACGGCAAACCCAGTCCTGTCGACCCTGCAAAGTCCTCCTTACTAACATCTGGGGGCATGTGCCAAAGTTGGAAGAGTTGTCCCACAGACTAGTCAAGCAACAGCCTGATTTAGTCATACTCACGGAATCATACCTTACAGACAATTTCCCAGACACTGCCATCACCATCCCCGGTTATGTCCTGTCCCACCGGCAGGACAGAACCACCAGAGGTGTTGGCATAGTGGTATACAGTAGGGAGGGAGTTGCCCTGGGAGTCCTCAACATCGACTCCGGACCCCATGAAGTCTCATGGCGTCTGGTCAAACATGGGCAAGGAAACCTCCTGCTGATTACAACCTACCCCCCTCCCTCAGCTGATGAGTCAGTACTCCTCCATGTTGAACACCAGGTGGAGGAAGCACTGAGGGTGGCAAGGGCACAAAATGTACTCTGGGTGGGGGGACATCAATGTCCATCACCAAGAGTGGCTCGGTAGCACCACTACTGACCGCGCTGGCCGAGTCCTAAAGGACATATCTGCTAGACTGGGTCTGTGGCAAGTGGTGAGGGAACCAACACGAGGGAAAAACATACTTGACCTCGTCCTCACCAATCTGCCTACCACAGATGCTTCTGTCCATGACTGTACTGGTAGGAGTGACCACCGCACAGTCCTTGTGGAGACGAAGTCCCGCCTTCACATTGAGGATACCATCCTTTGTGTTGTGTGGCACTATCATCGTGCTAAATTGGATAGATTTTGAACAGATCTAGCAATGCAAAACTGGGCATCCATGAGGCGCTGTGGGCCATCAGCAGCAGCAGAACTGTACTCATCCACAATGTGTAACCTCATGGCCCGGCATATTGCCCACTCTACCATTACCATCAAGCCAGGAGACCAACCCTGGTTCAATGAAGAGTGCAGGAGGGCATGCCAGGAGCAGCACCAGGCATACCTCAAAATGAGGTGTCAGCCTGGTGAAGCTACAACACAGGACTATCTGCATGCCAAACTGCGTAAGCAGCATGCGATAGACAGAGCTCAGAGATCCCATAACCAACGCATCAGATCTAAGCTCTGCAGTCCTGCCACATCCAGCCGTGAATGGTGTTGGACAATTAAACAATTAACTGGAGGAGGTGGCTCCACAAATATCTCCATCCTCAATGATGGGGGAGCCCAGCACATCAGTGCGAAAAATAAGGCTGAAGCATTTACAACAATCTTCAGCCAGAAGTGCCGAGTTGATGATCCATCTCGGCCTCCTCCTGAAGTCCCCAGCATCACAGATGCCAGACTTCAGCCAATTCGATTCACTCCGCGTGATATCAAGAAACGACTGAAGGCACTGGATAATGCAAAAGCTATGGGCCCTGACAATATTCCGGCAATAGTACTGAAGACCTGTGCTCCAGAACTTGCCGCACCCCTAGCCAAGCTGTTCCAGTACAGCTACAACACTGGCATCTACCCTGCAATGTAGAAAATTGCCCAGGTATGTCCTGTACACAAAAAGCAGGACAAGTCCAACCCAGCCAATTACAGCCCCATCAGTCTACACTCAATCATCAGTAAAGTGATGGAAGGTGTCATCAACAGTGCCATCAAGCGGCACTTGCTTAGCAATAATCTGCTCAGTGACGCTCAGTTTGGGTTCCGCCAGGGCCACTCAGCCCCTGACCTCATTACAGCCTTGGTTCAAACATGGACAAAAAAGCTGAACTCAAGAGGTGAGGTGAGAGTGACTGCCCTTGATATCAAGGCAGCATTTGACCGAGTATGGCATCAAGGAGCCCGAGCAAAACTGAGGTCAATGGGAATCAGGGGGAAAACCCTCCACTGGCTGGAGTCATACCTAGCACAAAGGAAGATGGTTGTGGTTGTTGGAGGTCAATCATCTGAGCTCCAGGACATCACTGCAGGAGTTCCTCAGGGTAGTGTCCTCGGCCCAACCATCTTCAGCTGCTTCATCAATGACCTTCCTTCAATCATAAGGTCAGAAGTGGGGATGTTCGCTGATGATTGCACAATGTTCAGCACCATTCGTGACACCTCAGATACTGAAGCTGTCCATGCAGAAATGTAGCAAGACCTGGACAATATCTAGGCTTGGGCTGATAAGTGGCAAGCAACATTCGCACCACACAAGTGCCAGGCAATGACCATCTCCAACAAGAGAGAATCTAACCATCTCCCTTGACATTCAACGGCATTACCATTGCTGAATCCCCCACTATCAACATCCTAGGGGCTACCATTGACCAGAAACTGAACTGGAGTTGCCATACAAATATCATGGCTACAAGAGCAGGTCAGAGGCTAGGAATCCTGAGGCAAGTAACTCACCTCCTGACTCCCCAAAGCCTGTCCACCATCTACAAGGCACAAGTCAGGAGTGTGATGGAATACTCTCCACTTGCCTGGATGGGTGCAGCTCCAACAACACTCAAGAAGCACGACACCAACCAGGACAAAGCAGCCCGCTGAATTGGCACCCCATCTACAAACATTCACTCCCTCCACCACCGACACACAGTGTCAGCAGTGTGTATCATCTACAAGATGCACTGCAGCAATGCACCAAGTCTCCTTAGACAGCACCTTCCAAACCCACAACCACTACCAACTAGAAGGACAAGGGCAGCAAATGCATGAGAACACCACCACCTGCAAGCTCCCCTCCAAGTCACGCAACATCCTGACTTGGAACTATATCGCCGTTCCTTCACTGTCGCAGGGTCAAAATCCTGGAACTCCCTTCCTAACAGTACTGTGGGTATACCTACCCACAATGGTCTGCAGCGGTTCAAGAGGCAGCTCACCACCACCTTCTCAAGGGCAATTAGGGATGGGAAATAAATGCTGGCCTGGTCAGTGACGCTCACATCCCTGAATGAATGGGAAAAAAACTCCTCACTGTAACACTCTGTTATACCCCACACTCCTCACTGTAACACTCTGATGTACCCCACACTCTACACTGTAACACTCTGACGTACCCCACACTCCTCACTGTAACACTCTGACGTACCCCACACTCCTCACTGTAACACTCTGATATATCCCACACTCCTCACTGTAACACTCTGATATATCCCACACCCCTCACTGTAACACTCTGATGTACCCCACACTCTACACTGTAACACTGATATATCCCACACTCTACACTGTAACACTCTGATATATCCCACACCCCTCACTGTAACACTGATGTACCCCACACTCTACACTGTAACACTCTGATATACCCCACACTCTACACTGTAACACTCTGATGTACCCCACACTCTACACTGTAACACTCTTATATATCCCACACCCCTCACTGTAACACTCTGATATACCCCACACTCTACACTGTAACACTCTGATGTACCCCACACTCTACACTGTAACACTCTTATATATCCCACACCCCTCACTGTAACACTCTTATATATCCCACACTCCTCACTGTAACACTCTGATATATCCCACACCCCTCATTGTAACACTCTGATGTACCCCACACTCTACAGTGTAACACTCTGGTAGACCCCACACCCCTCACTGTAACACTCTTATATATCCCACACTCTACACTGTAACACTCTGATATATCCCACACTCTACACTGTAACACTCTGATATACCCCACACTCTACACTGTAACACTCTGATATATCCCACACTCCTCACTGTAACACTCTGATATATCCCACACCCCTCATTGTAACACTCTGATGTACCCCACACTCTACACTGTAACACTCTGATATATCCCACACTCCTCACTGTAACACTCTGATATATCCCACACCCCTCATTGTAACACTCTGATGTACCCCACACTCTACAGTGTAACACTCTGGTAGACCCCACACCCCTCACTGTAACACTCTTATATATCCCACACTCTACACTGTAACACTCTGATATACCCCACACTCTACACTGTAACACTCTGATATATCCCACACCCCTCACTGTAACACTGATGTACCCCACACTCTACACTGTAACACTCTGATATACCCCACACTCTACACTGTAACACTCTGATATACCCCACACTCTACACTGTAACACTCTGATATATCCCACACCCCTCACTGTAACACTCTGATGTACCCCACACTCTACACTGTAACACTCTGATATACCCCACACTCTACACTGTAACACTCTGATATACCCCACACTCTACACTGTAACACTCTGATATATCCCACACCCCTCACTGTAACACTCTGATGTACCCCACACTCTACACTGTAACACTCTGATATACCCCACACTCTGCACTGTAACACTCTTATATATCCCACACTCTGCACTGTAACACTCTTATATATCCCACACCCCTCACTGGAGCAGCCTGATATACTCCGCACACATGAGGGCAAGTGGAGGCAGAGAGACAGACAAAGTCACTGACAATGCCAGATGTGGGCAGAATTGGAGCAGAACCTGATCCATCCTCACTTAAAATGCTCACATTTTCAGGGGAGGTTGAGTGAACCCCGGCTGATTATCCACCCCGTTGCACCAATGGACACTGAGGCCAATTATAGCCCCTGCCCAGCTGAGACTATCGAACTCAGTATGGACCGGGAGCAGTACGTGGGTCTCTCGTAGTCTGGAGCACTCAGGCTCCATCCTGGTGTTGCACTCACCCCTAGCCGACCACCATGCTGCTGCAGGCAGTGTGTGTTCCTTTAAGTGCATGCCGGCGGGTGTGCATGTTGGCAGTCCAAATTAATCATGTGTCCCAGGGAGCTGTTGAATACCATTATCGAGCAGACTTTCCACTAACTACTCCACACTCCAGAGAATGCGATCACTGCACATTACCCAAACACTAATGGACACTCGGACAGACAGCTATAGAATCCCAACACACCCACCCCCCATGCACTTTCTCAAAAACAACCACCACCACTGGCATTTATTTCCAACCTGTAACGCAGGGAGGGGTATTGGGGATTGAGGAGGTTACAGAGATAGGGAGGGGACTAGGTGCTGGAGGAGGTTATAGAGATAGGGAGAGGTGTAGAGGCTGGAGGAAGTCACAAAGATAGGGAGGGGTGTAGGGGCTGGAGGACGTTACAGAGACAGAGATGGATGTAAAGCTGGAGGAGGTTGCAGAGATTGGGAGGGGTGTAGGGGCTGGAGGAAGTCACAGAGATAGGGAGGGGTGTAGGGGTGGGAGGAGGTTACAGAGATAGGGAGGGGTGTGTAGAGGCTAGAGGAGGTTACAGAGATAGGGAGGGGTGTAGGGGCTGGAGTAGTTGACAGAGATAGGGACGGTTGTTGGGGGCTGGGGGAGGTTAGAGATAGGGAGGGGTGTAGGAGCTGGTGGGGTTAGAGAGATACGGAGGTTTGTCAGGGCTGGAGGAGGTTACAGAAATAGGGAGGGGTGTAGGGCCGGAGGAAGTCACAGAAATAGGGAGGGGTGTAGGGGCTGGAGGTGGTTACAGAGTTAGGGAGCGTTGTAGAGGCTGGAGGTGGTTACAGAGATACGGAGGGGTGTAGGGGCTGAAGGAGGTTACAGAGATAGGGAGGGGTGTCGGGGCTGGAGGAGGTTACAGAGATAGGGAGGGGTTTCGGAGCTGGAGGAAGTTACAGAGATAGGGAGGGGTGTAGGGGCTGGAAGAGGTTAGAGATATAGGGAGGGGTGTCGGAGGTGTAGGAGGTTACAGAGATAGGGAGGGGTCTAGGGGCTGGAGGAATTTACAGAGATAGGGAGGGGTGTCGGGGCTGGAGGAGGCTACAGAGATAGGGAGTGGTGTCGAGGCTGGAGGAGGTTACAGAGATAGGGATGGGGAATGTGGGTGTTGAGGAAGTTACAGAGATAGGGAGAGGTGTAGGGGTTGGAGATGGTTAAAGAGATAGGGAGGGGCATCGGAGCTGGAGGAGGTTGCAGAGATAGGGAGGGATATCGGGGCTGGAGGAGGTTACAGAGATAGGGAGGGGTGTAGTGACTGGAGGTGGTTAAAGAGATAGGGAGGGGCATCGGAGCTGGAGGAGGTTGCAGAGATTGGTCGGTGACAGACAGCAATACTGAGAAAACATCTGGGTCAGGGCCCCCATAATTCAGCAGTGTCGGCAGCAGAGCTTTATAAGCATTGTGTGCGCAGAACAAAATGACTTGTTTGCATTACTGGCATCACAGAGCTGCTCCTTGTCTGGAGGAGGGACTGATGGTACACTGTGAATGGTACATAGCCTACCCACCAGTGAGGGCAAGACTGGGCTCAGCTGTCATTCCCCCCTTGGTGAAATGGCCAGGTGACCCTTGCTGTTTGAACTGAGACGCAGAGAGTGGGAAAGATGAGGCAGGAAGGCTGGGGGACCCACCGAACCATTACGCCAGTGTGATTAAGGTGTCAGCAGTGTCTCAGGGGGCAGTACCCTCGCCTCCGAATCAGGAGGTTTCGGGTGCGAGTCCCACTTCAGAGACCTGAGCGCATCGTCCTGACTGGCTCTCCCACTGTCAGAACCGAGGGAACGCTATTGGAGGGGGCCGCCTTTTGGATGAGATGTTAAACTGAGTTCCCGACTGTCATCTCCAGTGGATGGGAAGGATCCCGCGGACGAAGCGCAGGGGAGCTCCCCCCCGGGGCTGACATCCATCCCTCAGCCAGCGCCCACTAACAGACTGTCTGCCCATTTATCAGGTGGCTGTTTGTGGGATCTTGCTGTGTGCAAATTGGCTGCTGTGTTTCCTACATTACAACAGCGACTACCCTTGGGGAGGTGTGGGGGGGGGGGGCCGGGTGGGTGGTAAAAAGAGCTTCAGGGGTGCTCAGCGCTTTGGGACATCCCTGAGGTTTGCGACAGGCGTTACAGAAATACACATCCTTCAGGTCTCGGCACCTTCGGGGAGCTGAGCAAACCTGCGAGAATATAACAGCAGTTATCTTCCTAACTGCCCCATCACAACGGAACAGCACATGTTCGGAATGGAAGTGCAGGGATCGAATTCCACCACCACTCCCTGAGCTGGTGCTCTATCTAATACCCGCTGCCTAGCCCCCGTGTAGTGTTCAAGAAGAATTAAATATAGTCCTGTCCCAGTTGCCTTGTGGCACAGTAACAGACAGGAACAAATCAGGCTACGATGATTGCTTGACAACAGTGTTCGCCAGCAATTATCTGCACACTTCATCTTAGCCCAGACAGCACAGGGCCTTCTCCCTGAGACAACCCACCCTACACTTGTCACATGGAATTTACAACAGGCTGCGAAACGGGCCCATCAATCTTTGTCTAATTGCCATTAGGTTCCTGCTTGTCTGTCAGGCTGAGTAATGCAAAGAGTGTCTTTTTTTTTTGCTTTCTCGCTCTCTCTCTCTCTAGAGCCCACCCGACTACTTAACGATCTGGAACTTTTAACGTTGCTCAATTCAATCCCATCTCCCAACCCCACCTCGAGACTTTGCAAACATTCTGTAAACAAACAACTTTTTTTTTAAAAAAGCACAGTGTCTGGAAAGCGTCAGTGCTTGCCCCACCATTTTGGATTTCACTCAGGTTTTGAGCGACAGGCACCAAGGGTTGTTAAATATCAAATAGCAAAGAGGGCTTTTTTTTTTTGCGAAAGCTCTGTATTATTACAGCAAGGCAGGTCAGCTAAAGGGTTTGGAACAGTCTTTAACCAGAATGAATTAATTTCAAAGTAAGTAATTGCACAGGAGGAGACCAGCGCCAGTGAATCAGAGGGGTCTGGCATCTCCTGCTGGGTCCTTCACACAGCCCATGGCCCTCTAGACTGGGCCTCATTGAACGTGATGCTGCTGCCCTCTGATGGAAGGTTCCTGGTAGCAATGAGAGGCAGGAATCCCAGTATCCTCAGTGTGAGCGATGGAGTTAACAGCAAGTCTGGCCCAGGGGATATGTATCTCACCCCTTTTTTTTTGACGGGGACAGTGTAGAGGGAGCTTTACTCTGTATCTAACCCCCGTTTTTTTTTTTTTTTCTTTTTTACAAGGTGACCTTTATACCCCAGGCCCCTTTTATATTTTCACATCGAGGGGGCCTTTATCCCTCAGGCCCCCTTTATGTACATATTTACAGTTTTAAAATAACTGTATTAAAACAGATAAATAAACAAAAAACTCAAATTAAAATGCCATTCTCGGCGTCGACGATGCACTCCAGTCCCTGCGGTGCCCACCGGTCGCGGAAGGCCTCAAGCGTACCGGCGGACACCGCATGCTCCTTTTCCAGGGACACCCGGGCGCGAACGTAACCGCGGAAGAGGGGCAGGCAATCGGGGAGGACGGAACCCCCGACGGCCCGCAACCTGGACCTGTGAGTTGCCACCTTGGCCAGGCCCAGGAGCAGACCGACGAGGAGATCCTCCTCCCGGCCCAAGCCCCTCCGCACCGGGTGCCCAAAGATCAGGAGCGTGGGACTGAAGTGCAGCCAGAATTTGAGGAGCAGCCCCTTCAGATACTCAAATAGGGGCTGCAACCTCGCACACTCCATATAAATGTGGAACACGGACTCGTCCAGGCCGCAGAAAGTACAGGTGGCCTGGGAGTCCGTGAACCTACTTAAAAGCCTATTGCACGGGACTGCTCTGTGCAGCACCCTCCACCCCAGGTCCCCGATGTAAAGGGGGAAGACTCCCGCGTAGAGAGACCTCCATCGGGGTTTCCCCTCGCCGCCAGATGGCAACGCGGACCGCCAGGGCGTGTCCGGCCGGCTGACGAGGGCGAGGAAGTGGAGAGTGTGCAGGAGCAGCCCGTACAGGAAACCCCTCCGCGCCGATTGGAATGGCACGGAGGGCATTTCCGAGAGGCGGCTCGGGTTGTGCGGGACCGGCTCCCGAGGAGGGTTTCGGGGCCTGGGTCCGATGAGCAGTTCCGGCCGAGTGGGGGTCAGCTCGGCCGGGATCGCTCCGCACTCCCGAGCCTCCTCGCCACCCGCAGTGAGGGGCGTCCCGGGGGTTTCGGCTACTCCTCCGCCCGCCGGACCGTCCCCGGAGTCGGCCGCCCGGACAGCCGAGGCGCTCTCCTCCGCCGGCGGGGGAGCGCCCTGACTGGAGGCGACCATGTTCCAGACTCGGAAAAGATCCCAGTAAAAGACAGGCAACTCCCTCAGAGAGGCGCGGCTAACGGACTCCACCGGGAGCTGCGTGTCGTCTTGAAGGCAGTGACACTGGCGGAAAAAATACATCGCCAGCGCACACCATCTGGGAGGACGCTCGACGTACAGGTATCTCTGCAGGGTCCGAAGGCGGAGAGTCGCAGCCTGGGTGCGGACGCACACCAGCGACTGACCGCCCTCCTCGATCGGGAGACTCAGGACCGCGGCAGAGACCCAGTGTTTCCTCTTGCCCCAGAAGAAATCGACGAGTTTCTTCTGGATCTTGGTGGCAAATACAGGGGGCGGGGCCAAAGTGACCAACCGGTACCACAGCATGGAGGCCACCAGTTGGTTTATGACCAACGCTCGGCCCCTGTAGGAAAGCACTCGGAGCAGTCCTGTCCAGCGCCCCAGCCGAGCGGTGACTTTCGCCTCCAACTCCTGCCAGTTTGCCGGCCAGGCTTCCTCAGCGGGGCTAAGGTGGACTCCCAGATAGAGGAGGTGCGTGGTGCTCCACGCAAAAGGTGTCATCTCCTCCGGCAGGGAGTCCACCCGCCACTGACCAACCAGGAGTCCGGAACATTTCTCCCAATTGATCCTCGCGGAGGACGCGGCAGAAAAGGTCTGCTGGCAGTCGCGCATCCTCCGCAAGTCAACGGGATCTGTGATTGCGAGGAGCACGTCGTCGGCGTAAGCCGAGAGGATGACCCGCATGGCCGGCTCGCGCAGAGCCAATCCCGTCAACCTCCTGCGAAGCAGGCACAGGAAGGGCTCCACGCAGATGGTATACAATTGGCCGGACATGGGGCACCCCTGACGCACTCCTCTCCCAAATCGAAGGGGCGCCGTCAAGGACCCGTTAACTTTGACTAGACACTCTGCGGCGGCGTATAAAAGTCGGACCCGGGCCACAAAATGCGGCCCGAGTCCGAAAGCGCGCAGAGTCCCGAAAAGGTAATCGTGATCCACCCTGTCGACCACCTTCTCCTGATCGAGGGAGAGAAAGGCGACCGACTGACCAGTCCTCTGGGAAAGATGGATCAGATCCCGGACCAGGTGGATGTTGTCCTGGATGGACCGGCCCGGGACCGTGTAGGACTGGTCGGGGTGGATCATGTGGGCCAGCACGGAGCCCAGGCGGGTAGACATAGCCCGGGCAAAGATCTTATAATCCGTGCTGAGGAGGGAGACCGGACGCCAGTTTTTAAGCAGGCGGAGATTGCCCCTCTTCGGCAGCAGGACGATGACCGCCCTGCGCCACGAGAGGGGCATCTCCCCGGTCGCCAGGCTTTCCCCCAGGACCCGCGCGTAATCGTCCCCCAGGACGTCCCAGAACGCCCTGAGGAACTCCACGGTCAACCCATCCAGCCCTGGGGATTTGCCCCTCGAGAGCTGGTGGAGGGCGCCAGTCAGCTCCGCCGTGAGCGGAGCCTCCAATCCTTCGGCGCCCTCCGGGCTGACCTGCGGCAGGTCCTCCCACAAAACTCTGCGCGCATCCTCGCTGGACGGATCCGGAGAGAACAACGCACTGTAATACGTCCGGACCAGGAGGCCCATTCCCTCCGGATCTGTGATGGAGGATCCGTCGTCGGCCAGCAGCTCGACGAGCTGCTTACGGACCCCCCGCCATTTTTCCAGCGAGTAGAAGAAGGGTGAGGCGCGGTCCAAATCTTCCAGGATCTGGATCCGCGACCTCACGTACGCGCCTCAGGACCCTATGAGCTGCAGGTTCCTCAGCGCGCCCTTCTTCTCTTTGTACGCCTGCCACAGGGCCGGGTCCGCGACGGCATGACCGAGGCGGGACTCCAAGTCGAGCACCTCCCTCTCAAGGCGCCCGATCTCGGCTTCCCGCCTCTTGGTCGACCCCTTCGCGTACTCCTGACAGAAGACGCGGATGTGAGTCTTGCCCACATCCCACCATAGCCTCAAGGAGGGGAAGCCCCCCTGCTTCCTTCTCCAGTCGGCCCAGAATCGACAGAACGAGTACCGAAATCGCACGTCCTCCAGCAGCCGGTTGTTAAAGTGCCAGTACGCGGACCCAGCCCGCGTGCGGAGCGGAGTAAACTCCGCCCACACCAGGCGGTGGTCCGAGCACGGCACCAGCCGCATGGAGGCCGCCGAAACGCGGGAGACGTACGCCTGCGAAATGTAGAGGCGGTCGATTCGCGACCCCCCTCCTCCAGACCTCCACGTGAAGGCGCTGGAGTCGGGATGGAGATTCCGCCAGACGTCCACCAAGTTAAGGGAGCTGATCAGTCCCCTCAACTTCTCCACCGACGCTTGGCCGCGCTGGGGACCGGAGCGATCCCCCACCTCGAGGATGCAGTTAAAATCCCCCCCGAGGATGATGCACTCGCCGCTATCGATGGAGCTCAAGAGAGCGGACACTTCTTCAAAGAAGCGCGCTTGCAACGCGCCGGGCCTGGGCGCGTACACGTTCACAAAGTGGAGCGGCACGCTACCCAGGCGAACGGCGAGGTGGAGCAAGCGGCCCGGCACTAGCTCCTTGACCCCCAAGATCTCCGGCTGAAAAGTCGGGGCCAACAAGATAGCCACCCCACTAGAAATAGGGGTGAGGTGACTCATGTAGACCCCACCCTGCCACTCCAGGAGCCAGGTGGCTTCGTCTCCCGGAACGGTGTGGGTTTCCTGCAGAAAGCTCACCGCGTATCTCCCTTCCCTAAGGACTGAGAGATTGTGAAATCTGCGGTGAGACCCCCTGCTGCCGTTGATGTTGAGGCTGGCTATGGTTATCTTCCTGTCAAAGGTACTTAAAACCCGTCATCAACACCTCACTGTGAGGAGGGAGTGGAAGTGCACCTGGCCATCCACTCCCCCAGCAACCCATTGAGGAACACATTAAAACGGCGCCTCTCAACCAGTTTCACGTCCGCGCGCTTGCCCGCTATCTTAAGGGCGGCACGGACGGACTGGATGATCAGCGCCAGATTCGACCAACGGTCGAGGGCCAGCTGAACTTTATTGCGGCAACCTCTGCAAGCCGCGAGGAAATCCCGGAGTTCCGCCGTGGGGATGAGAGGAGATTCGGTGGGAGGCACGAGGGACTCCACCACCTCACTGGCGATGGAATCAAGATCATCCTCCGTGCCCCGCACCGAATCCCCATCCTCCTCCGGGTCGTCACCGCCAGCGGCCGACACATCCACCACACACTGTGGGGCGGACGTCCCGACCGCGCCAGCTGGTCCCGCCTCCGTCACGATCCCACCCCCAGGATCGATGGCAGAGGAGTCCTCTCTGGGTTCTATTGTGAAACTGGAGCCTGTAGGCACCAGCGGTTCAGGACCCCCCTCCACCTCCATCCCCAGGCCAATGACTGGTCCAGGGGAGACAGAAGTTCCGGACTCCGGGAAAGCAGCCGGAGCCGAGACTGGAGGCGGCGAGAGGAGGCCATCTCCCACTCCGCCAGCACCCACAGGCCCAGCAGATGGGGCAGCATTCTCAGTTATAACTGGGTCAGGTGTCTCCTGGTTGGTGGTGGACTCCGGCTGGGAGGCCCGACCCTCTGGGGCCTCGCCCTCCCCTTCATTCAGGACACCCGACCCAGTCGCAGTGGCGGAATGGGCGGTTTCCCCAGGCTCCCCCACCACAAGCAGGGCCCCACTTACTCCTTCAGGAGGGGCCTCACGTACCGGGGCCATCCCCTCCCCTCCATCCTGAGGAATAGGGAGCACCTGCCTGGACTTTGCAGCCTTGGTGGTGGCGGTAGGGGGCACCTGAGGACCAGAAACAGGAGGCAGCTCCCCTCCAACAGATGGGCCCTGCACCTCAGGGCCCTGTGTTATTTCTGTGGAGGGGTGCCTTCTCCTCTTTTTCGCACTTGGGCGCGGAGACTCAGAGACCTCCATGTCATCAGAGGCCTCCGCCTCCGCACCCTTTTTTCCTTTTTTAGTCACCCTGGGCCTGAGCCCAGCCCTGGGACAGGTGGATTCCATGGGAATGGGCTTTGGGCTGAGCTCAGGCTCGGGTTGAGTCAAAGTGTCCAGGGGACGCGCCTCACGATGTTTCTTTTTTCCCCGCGTCTTCCTTCCGCTCGGACGGACGCTCCCCTCCCCGCCAGAGGCTGTGAAAACCACAGCCTCCGGAACCGACTGAGCGGTGTCTGTTGGATGTGCGGGGGGAGTGGGAGGAGGTGCTGTGGAACCACTCTGGGCCGCCGAGGTGGAGCTGGCGGCCGGGAGGTTGGGGCAGTTCTTCCGAACATGCCCCACCCCCTTGCAGACGTGGCACCGCGCCCCGTCCGAGGTCCAAAAGACGCGGTAGGCCGTCCCCTGGAACTCCACATTAAATTGGCCCTCCGTGTCCTCCTCCCGCGCCAGCTGCATAAATAACTGGCGGCGGAAGGAGTAGACATGTTGGAGGCTGTGCTCCCGAAGACCAAGCCGGACTGGGGTGATCCCCGACCTCACCTCCCCCAGATGGTGCAGGTGGGGAAGGAGGAGCTCACTGGGAATGAAGGGTGGGACGTTGGACAACATTATCCGATGCGCAGTGGCCCCCAGAGGGTCCACTGGCAGGAAGGTCCCCCCCACAGTGAGCCCTTTACTCAGGGCCAGGGACACCGCCCGCTCGGTCTTCAAAAAGAACACAGCCTTCCCATACATCTTTGAGGCCACAACAATGGCCGAGGGGCCGACAACCACGGCCATTGCCTTAACGCAGGCCTCAATAGACATGTTGGGGTGGGGATAGCTCTTCACCCCATGGCTGCATGTCAATAATTTAAAGGGTGACGGGGCCACGTGGGCAGCCACAGAAGCTGCAGCTGCGTAGGTAGTAGAGGGCCCCGCCACCGGTGATGAAGGGCTTGCCATGGGTCCAAGAGCTAAACCCACCCCAAATTGTGGACTTGCACACTAAATAACAGATTCACAGAAAAATTTGAAAAGACAAACAAACAAACAACAGGTTAGTGGAGAGGCTGAGGTAAGAGAGGAGAGGTAAAGACAGGCTGGAAGGGATGACTTGCTTTCTGGAGGTGGTGCTCACAGTACACTTAAAACAGTCTTTGAAGTTGGTCTTCCGGTCTTCTGGTTGGGGGAGTCGTCTTCACCTGGGTCAGCTGAAGCTGCCCAGGCACTATCTATCCCCTTCCGTCTGTTTAGCTGGGCAGCTTCAGCTGACCCAGGCTTGGCAATTGGGGTGGGGAGGGAGCTTTCCTGTGTGCTTTTGCAGCAGCACAGATTCCTGTTGAATTGGCAGCCCCACCCCTTGTTGTTCCAGCCACTTGTTCCTCCCCCAACAGTCCAAAGTAAATTACTGGTGTTCAGCACCCACCTCCAGACAAAGCCTTGTTTCCACAAAATGTCCCTTTCTTCTCTTTAATGGAGACTGTTGTTGGAGTTTTCCACTGCTTGTTGGTAGCTGCTCTCCCTTGCTCAGTGCAGCTCCTCTCTCCACCTCTGCAACCTCCAACTGCCACCAGCACTCTCAGCTGCACCTCGTTGAGGCTCTCAACACTCAGGCTCCCAAATCAGAGAGCAGCCAATCCCAGTGCTGTACCTGTCCTGGGAGTGTTTGATGGGGACAGTGTAGAGGGAGCTTTACTCTGTATCTAACTCCGTGCTGTCCCTGTCCTGGGAGTGTTTGATGGGGACAGTATAGAGGGAGCTTTACTCTGTATCTAACCCCCCGTGCTGTACCTGCCCGTTTGCCTCCTTTTTGAAAACTTGCCAAAGCACTTAGAATATTCCATAGTGGAAGGAGGGCAGGGTGTTTTCCTTTGTGCCCTATTCCTAATGAACGATACGGTTCCTATTGCATATTGCTGATGATGACTTGACGATAAAAGGAGGCGGAAAGCAAGTTCCCCAGTGACTAATTGACAGCGTGAACATTGGTGAGCTTCTGAATCAGGCTGTTGGTGAAGGCTCTCTCACGCTGAATGGTAGTGGCTAATGTAACAGCAGGAGGGAGAGACAACTCTCTAACTATTCAATGCCTTTGTCGGGGGTTGCTCCAGAGGCTCTGACTGTGAAAAGGAAATTGGAAAGCATTGACTGCATCGGGTTGTTTTCACCTGGGGAGGTGACTGGCAACTGCTGTGCTAAAGCTGTCAGTCACACTCGCCTCTTAGCAACAACCGAGAGATAAGGCCCAAAATCCCCTTTGCTGAGACCATTATTCTCATCTATCTGTCTGTCTCTATCTGCCTCTCACTTCCTCTCTATCTCTCGCTGTCGCTGATAATGCCTTCCTGTCTCTGCGTTTATTTTTCTGGCTCTTTCTTATTCTCTGTCCTCCCACTCTGTCCCTGTCTCCTTATCTCCCCCTGTTCCAATTAATCTCTGTTTCACCATGTCTCTCTATTTCTTCCTCCCTGTCTATTTCTCTCTCTCTCTCTCCGAATCCAAATCTCATGAAGATAAAGGGCACACTCTACAAGGCTTTGAGCTGACAGATTGTTAAAGGGCCCTTGTTTGGTCTCCCTGCTCAGGACCGGCCTCTGGTAAGTGATGCTCCCAGAAACCCACCGCCCCCCCACAATCTTCAATCATTGTACAGCAAGGCTTTTCAACACATATCCTCCACCCCGGATTCTAGTCTCGAGGTGGACCTGCGGGGTCGGACTGACCGATCTTAGATGTTTACAGCTGAATTATAAATCAGCCCTTGACGGACTCTGCATCTTTGCAAACTGTGAGAGGAGAGATGATAAACAGCAGGACCATGGCATTATACTGGGCCGTTATAGGGAGGTTTCTATAGAGAACAGACCGCAGAGCAGCGGGGGCACTATGGGGGGCACTTTAATAAAGGACACTATTAGGGACCTCTGTAATGGAGGCAGATTTGCTATCTCACTATCGGGGACCCCGTTATAGAGGCAGCCTCACTATCGGGGACCCTCTCACTATCAGAGACCCCGTTATAGAGGGTCTCACTTTCACGTACTCCAGTAATAGAGGGTGTCCTGATCTCGGTGATCTTGCTGAGAGAGCTGTGACAGTGCAGCCCTGTAATAATTTATCACACATTGCTGATAACACAGCAGTTGTGCTAAAATCTGAAGATGAAGAGATAAGTTGGAACAGGCTGTCAGTACTGGGAGGAGCTGTGGTCCAGACAGTGACAGACAAGCACCCAGCCACGTAATCTCCAACTTCCCCAAATCTCACCATTAACTGCCAACGCACAATAATACCCCTGTTAGGTATTCGCTTGTCGCTCACTGAGAGAAGCCATGTAAATTAGATCGAAAGAAAGAATATCTTGAGTTCAGAAACACAAACAGCAATGTGACAATGACCAAATTATCTGTTCTTCTCGTGATGTTGGTTGAGGGATACATATTGGCCCCAGGACACCGGGGAGAACTCCCCCCTGCTCTTCGTCCAATAGTGGCAGGGAGATCTTTTACATCCACCTGAGGTGGAAAACTGGGTCTCAGTTTAACGTCTCTTCCTGAAAGACGGCACCTCCGACAGTGAGGCACTCCCTCAGTACCGACCCTCCAACACTGCGACGCTCCCGCAGTACCGACCCTCTGACAGTGCAATGCCCTCTCAGTACCGCCCTTCCGACAGTGCAGCGCTCCCTCAGTACTGACCCTCCGACAGTGCAGCGCTCCCTCAGTACTGACCCTCCAACAGTGCAGCACTCCCTCAGTACTGACCCTCCGACAGTGCAGCGCTCCCTCGGTACTGACCCTCCGACAGTGCAGCGCTCCCTCAGTACTGACCCTCCGACAGTGCAGCACTCCCTCAGTACTGACCCTCCGACAGTGCAGCGCTCCCTCGGTACTGACACTCCAATAGTGCAGCGCTCCCTCAGTACTGACACTCCGACAGTGCAGTGCTCCCTCAGTACTGACACTCCGACAGTGCAGTGCTCCCTCAGTACTGACACTCCAATAGTGCAGCACTCCCTCAGTACTGACATTCCAATAGTGCAACACTCCCTCAGTACTGACATTCCAATAGTGCAACACTCCCTCAGTACTGACATTCCAATAGTGCAACACTCCCTCAGTACTGACACTCCAATAGTGCAGCACTCCCTCAGTACTGACATTCCAATAGTGCAACACTCCCTCAGTACTGACCCTCCGACAGTGCAGCACTCCCTCAGTACTGACCCTCCGACAGTGCAGCACTCCCTCAGTACTGACCCTCCGACAGTGCGGCACTCCCTCAGTACTGACCCTCCGACAGTGCAGCACTCCCTCAGTACTGACACTCCGACAGTGCTGCACTCCCTCAGTACTGACCCTCCGACAGTGCAGCGCTCCCTCGGTACTGACCCTCCGACAGTGCTGCACTCCCTCAGTACTGACCCTCCGACAGTGCGGCACTCCCTCAGTACTGACCCTCCGACAGTGCAGCGCTCCCTCAGTACTGACCCTCCGACAGTGCAGCGCTCCCTCAGTACTGACTCTCCGACAGTGCAGCACTCCCTCAGTACTGACCCTCCGACAGTGCAGCACTCCCTCAGTACTGACCCTCCGACAGTGCAGCACTCCCTCAGTACTGACCCTCCGACAGTGCGGCACTCCCTCAGTACTGACCCTCCGACAGTGCGGCACTCCCTCAGTACTGACACTCCGACAGTGCTGCACTCCCTCAGTACTGACCCTCCGACAGTGCAGCGCTCCCTCGGTACTGACACTCCAATAGTGCAGCACTCCCTCAGTACTGACACTCCAATAGTGCAGCACTCCCTCAGTACTGACACTCCGACAGTGCTGCACTCCCTCAGTACTGACCCTCCGACAGTGCTGCACTCCCTCAGTACTGACCCTCCGACAGTGCAGCGCTCCCTCAGTACTGACCTTCCGACAGTGCAGCGCTCCCTCAGTACTGACTCTCTAATAGTGCAGCACTCCCTCAGTACTGACACTCCGACAGTGCAGCGCTCCCTCAGTACTGACCCTCCGACAGTGCAGCGCTCCCTCAGTACTGACACTCCAATAGTGCAGCACTCCCTCAGTACTGACACTCCGACAATGCAGCGCTCCCTCAGTACTGACCCTCCGACAGTGCAGCGCTCCCTCAGTACTGACCCTCCGACAGTGCAGCGCTCCCTCAGTACTGACCCTCCGACAGTGCAGCGCTCCCTCAGTACTGACTCTCCGACAGTGCAGCGCTCCCTCAGTACTGACTCTCTAATAGTGCAGCACTCCCTCAGTACTGACCCTCCGACAGTGCAGCGCTCCCTCAGTACTGACCCTCCGACAGTGCAGCGCTCCCTCAGTACTGACCCTCCGATAGTGCAGCGCTCCCTCGGTACTGACACTCCAATAGTGCAGCGCTCCCTCAGTACTGACACTCCGACAGTGCAGTGCTCCCTCAGTACTGACACTCCGACAGTGCAGTGCTCCCTCAGTACTGACACTCCAATAGTGCAGCACTCCCTCAGTACTGACATTCCAATAGTGCAACACTCCCTCAGTACTGACATTCCAATAGTGCAACACTCCCTCAGTACTGACATTCCAATAGTGCAACACTCCCTCAGTACTGACACTCCAATAGTGCAGCACTCCCTCAGTACTGACATTCCAATAGTGCAGCGCTCCCTCGGTACTGACCCTCCGACAGTGCTGCACTCCCTCAGTACTGACCCTCCGACAGTGCGGCACTCCCTCAGTACTGACCCTCCGACAGTGCAGCGCTCCCTCAGTACTGACCCTCCGACAGTGCAGCGCTCCCTCAGTACTGACTCTCCGACAGTGCAGCACTCCCTCAGTACTGACCCTCCGACAGTGCAGCACTCCCTCAGTACTGACCCTCCGACAGTGCGGCACTCCCTCAGTACTGACCCTCCGACAGTGCGGCACTCCCTCAGTACTGACCCTCCGACAGTGCGGCACTCCCTCAGTACTGACACTCCGACAGTGCTGCACTCCCTCAGTACTGACCCTCCGACAGTGCAGCGCTCCCTCGGTACTGACACTCCAATAGTGCAGCACTCCCTCAGTACTGACACTCCAATAGTGCAGCACTCCCTCAGTACTGACACTCCGACAGTGCTGCACTCCCTCAGTACTGACCCTCCGACAGTGCTGCACTCCCTCAGTACTGACCCTCCGACAGTGCAGCGCTCCCTCAGTACTGACCTTCCGACAGTGCAGCGCTCCCTCAGTACTGACCCTCCGACAGTGCAGCGCTCCCTCAGTACTGACACTCCAATAGTGCAGCACTCCCTCAGTACTGACACTCCGACAATGCAGCGCTCCCTCAGTACTGACCCTCCGACAGTGCAGCGCTCCCTCAGTACTGACCCTCCGACAGTGCAGCGCTCCCTCAGTACTGACTCTCCGACAGTGCAGCGCTCCCTCAGTACTGACTCTCTAATAGTGCAGCACTCCCTCAGTACTGACCCTCCGACAGTGCAGCGCTCCCTCAGTACTGACCCTCCGACAGTGCAGCGCTCCCTCAGTACTGACTCTCCGACGGTGCAGCGCTCCCTCAGTACTGACTCTCTAATAGTGCAGCGCTCCCTCAGTACTGACCCTCCGATAGTGCGGCACTCCCTCAGTACTGACACTAGGAGTGTTGGCCTAGATTTTCTGCTCAGGTATCAAGAGAACCTCTAACCTTCTGAGTCACCCTCTTTGACTGAGCTTTTGGTCACCTCTCCTCATATCACCTTCTGTGGCTCGGTGTCAAACCCCTGTCTGATAACGCTCCCCTGAAGCGCCTTGGGATGCTTTACTATGTTAAAGGTGCTATATAAATGCGAGTTGTTGTTGTAGCATGGGAATGTGCCAACCACTGAGCCACAGCTGACACCTCTGATCTGGCCCATTCAAACTAGTGACGACCGAGGGTTCCTTCCTCGGTCTGCGTTGAGACTGGGCCTACACTGTGCCCCTGGGCTAAGGAAAGGAAGAGTTGGCCAGGGGGTCCTAACTGTTGACTGCCACCTAGTAATTGGGCTTCAGGCAACGGCAGGATCAAGCTTCGATGTGATGATCCCTGCAGTCGAATATCCCGCGGACACGCACAGTCTCGGCTTCAGGAAGCTGTGTTTGTTGCCCCTCTCCCTTTTACCCTGGTATTTGGCACTGTTTCGATACTAAATGAGGGAAACGGTTTATCCAGTGATTGCAGCTTCTAACGAGAGCCTTCAAAAACGGAGCATGCATCAGTGACAGCACCATCTGTCACCCGCAGCTCCCCACTATCCAATCCCGGCTGTCGGGGGTTGCTGCCGCTATTTGTATCATACGCGGTGCAACTCAGGAGGATTTCTGACGCTGTCCCACGCTGCAGGAACTCCTTGCACACACATACTCCACTGGGGTAAGGCTTTCAAAGCAGACTCACAGTGACTGGAAAGAGCCGACATGTTGGCCCATGTTTCCTGGCTCAGACTCATAGACACTTGCTGAAAGCAGACGGGGCAATCACAGAGACATGGTTGAGGGAGGGGCAGGACTGGCAGCTCAATATTCCAGGGTATAGAATCTTCAGGCGTGACAGGGGAGGGGGTAAAAGAAGAGGTGGCATTACACTGTTGATCAAGTAAGGAGGGATGATATCTTAGTAGGTTCCTCAAATGAGGCCATATGGGTAGAACTTAAAAACAAAAAGGGGGCAATCACTTGGCTGGAAGTGTGCTACAGGCCTCCAAACAGTCAGAGAGAGATAGAGGAGCAGATATGTAGGTAAATCTCAGAGAAGTACAGTGGTGCAGTGGTTAGCACCGCAGCCTCACAGCTCCAGCGACCCGGGTTCAATTCTGGGTACTGCCTGTGTGGAGTTTGCAAGTTCTCCCTGTGTCTGCGTGGGTTTCCTCCGGGTGCTCTGGTTTCCTCCCACATGCTGATAGGTAAATTGGCCATTATAAATTGCCCCTAGTATAGGTAGGTGGTAGGGAAATATAGGGACAGGTGGGGATGTGGTAGGAATATGGGATTAGTGTAGGATTAGTATAAATGGGTGGTTGATGGTCGGCACAGACTCGGTGGGCCGAATGGCCTGTTTCAGTGCTGTATCTCTAATCAAGTGTCAGTGGGGGAGCATTTCAGGGATAGTGACCATAACTCTAAGATTTAAGGTAGTTATGGAAAAGGACAGAGATGGACCGGAAATAAAGGTACTGAATTGGGGGTAGGTCGATTTCAATATGATAAAACTGGATCTGGCCAAAGTGGCCTTGGAGCAGCTACTTGTAGGAAAGTCTACATCAGACCAGTAGGAGTCATTCAAAAAGGAAATAGTGAGAGTTCAGAGCCAACATGTTCCCGTTAAGGTGAAGGGTAGGACCAACAAGTCCAGGGAACCCTGGATGTCAAGGGATATAGAGGATTGGATAAGGGAAAAAAAAGGAGGCTTATGGTAGATTCAGAGTGCTGAAAACAGCGGAGGCCCTAGAGGAGTATAGAAAATGTAGAGGGGTACTTAAAAAAGTAATTAAGAGAGCGAAGAGGGGCATGAGAAAACACTGGCGGGCAAGATAAAGGAAAATCCCAAGGTGTTTTATAAGTATATTAAGGGCAAGAGGATAACCAGGGAAAGAGTAGGGCCCATTAGGGACCAAAGTGGCAATCTGTGTGTGGAGCCGGAGGACATAGGTGAGGTTTTAAATGATTACTTTTCATCTGTGTTCACCATGGAGAAGGATGATGTAGGTGTAGAGATCAGGGAGGGGATTGTGATATACTTGAACATATTAGCATTGAAAGGAAGTATTAGCTGTTTCAGCGGGCTTAAAAGTGGATAAATCCCCAGGCCCAGATGAGATGTATCCCAGGCTGTTATGTGAGGCAAGGGAGGTGATGGCAGGGGCTCTGACACAAATTTTCAAATCCTCTCTGGCCACAGGAGAGGTACCAGAGGACTGGAATACAGCGAATGTGGTACCGTTATTCAAGAAGGGTAGCAGGGATAAACCAAGTAATTACAGGCTGGTGAGTCTAACATCAGTGGTAGGGAAACTATTGGAAATAATTCTGAGGGACAGGATTAATCTCCACTTGGAGAGGCAGGGATTAATCAGGGATAGTCAGCATGGCTTTGTCAGGGGGAGATTGTGTCTAACTAACATGATTGAATTTTTCGAGGAGGTGACTTGATGTGTAGATGAGGGTAAAGCAGTTGATATAGTCTACATGGACTTCAGTAAGGCTTTTGATAAGGTTCCGCATGGGAGATTGATTGAGAAGGTAAGAGCCCATGGGATCCAGGGCAATTTGGTAAATTGGATCCAAAATTGGCTTAGTGACAGGAAACAGAGGGTAATGGTCGAGGGTTGTTTTTGCGAGTGGAAGCCTGTGACCAGTGGTGTACCGCAGGGATCGGTGCTGGGACCCTTGCTGTTTGTAGTGTACATTAATGATTTAGACGTGAATATAGGAGGTATGATCAGTAAGTTCGCAGGTGACACGAAAATTGGTGGTGTCATAAATAGTGAGGAGGAAAGCCTTAGATTACAGGACGATATAGATGAGCTGGTAAGATGGGAGGAGCAGTGGCAAATGGAATTTAATCCTGAGAAGTGTGAGGTGATGTATTTATGGAGGACTAACAAGGCAAGGGAATATACAATGGATGGTAGGACCCTAGGAAGTACAGAGGGTTAGAGGGACCTTGGTCTACTTGTCCATAGATCACTGAAGGCAGCAGCACAGGTAGATAAGGTGGTTAGGATGGCATATGGGATTACTTGCCTTTATTAGCCAAGGCATAGAATATAAGAGCAGGGAGGTTATGATGGAGCTGTATAAAATGCTAGTGAGGCCATAGCTGGAATACTGTGTACAGTTCTGGTCACTACACTATAGGAAGGATGTAATTGCACTGGAGAGGATGCAGAGGAGATTCAGCAGGGTGTTGCCTGGGCTGGAGCATTTCAACTATGAAGAGAGACTGGGTAGGCTACGGTTGTTTTCCTTAGAGCAGAGAAGGCCAAGAGGGGATATGATTGAGGTATACAAAATTTATGAGGGGCATTGATAGGTTAGATAGTAAGAATTTTTTTCCCTTAGCGGAGGGGTCAATAAGCAAGGGGCATAGATTTAAGGCAAGGGGCAGGAGGTTTAGAGGGGATCTAAGGAAAAAATTTTCACCCAGAGGGTGGTTGGAATCTGGAACGCACTGCCTGAAGAGGTGGTAGAAGCAGAGGCAGGAACTCTCACAACATTTAATAAGTATTTTGATGAGCACTTGAAACGCCATAGCATACAAGGCCAAGTGCTGGAAAATGGGGTTAGATGCTTGATGGCCGGCACAGACAGGATGGGCCGAAGGGCCTGTTTCTGTGCTGTATAACTCTATGACTCGTAGTGTTTGATTCTGTGCATCAATACTGAGGGGGGGAGGGAGATGGACAGAGGAGAGAAAGAGAGACAGAGGAAGAAAGAGAGATACAAGACACACCGACAACGGGAGAGAAAGAGAGAGAGAGAGAGAGATGGAGAGACAGCAGAGACAGAGATGGAGACAGAGAAAGATGGGGAGAGACAGAGACAGCAGTAGGACAGAAAGAGACAACAGGGGGGACACACGTCTTCACCAAGACCTCAGTACTGTGGATGTGGAGGCCAGACACTGAAGTCTGCAACAAAGAAATAACCCAGGCCTTCCTGGGCCATGGGAGGGCCTGGTGGAGAAAAAGGAGGAGGAAGGGGACTTGTTACAGAATGGCACAGGCTGGAAGCTGGGAGCTGATCTCTGGGATGTCCTCTTGCATGGGGATGATGTGAGGCAGCATTGTGTGCAGAGCCAGGAACTCCTTCTCCGGGTCCGTTTGGAAGACTGTGATTTAGCTGTTGTTAGATTTCAGAATCGACACCAAGTCTCAGTCTGCCTCACGCTGCTGGAGCCTCTCAGCGATGAAAGGATGTCACCCCTGCCCTTACGTAGCGCCTACCGCTCATTCCTGGTGAGCAATGCATTACCAGCCACTCGCGCACATCAACAACAGTAACTTGCATTTATGTTGTGCCTTTAACCTCGTAAAATGTCCCAAGGCACTTCAGAAAAGTGTAAATCAGAGCCACAAAGGGAGATATTAGGACAGGAGACTAAAAGCTCGTTCAACGAGATCAATTTTAAGGAGTTTCTTAAAGGAGGAGCGAGAGAGAGGCGGAGAGGTTTAGGGAGGGAATTCCAGAGCTTCGGGCCCCAGGCAGCTGAAGGCAGGGCCACCAATGGTGGAGCGATGGGAATCGGGGGATGCTCAAGAGGCCTGAATTGGAGGAGCGCAGCGATCGCAAAGGGTTGTAGGGGCCGGAGGAGGTTACAGAGATAGGGAGGAGTGTAGAGGCTGGAGGGGGTTACAGAGATAGGGAAAGGTGTCGGGGATGGAAGAGGTTACAGAGATAGGGAGGGGTGTAGGGGATGGAGGAGGCTACAGAGATAGGGAGGGGTGTAGAGGCTGGAGGGGGTTACAGAGATAGGGAGGAGTGTAGAGGCTGGAGGGGGTTACAGAGATAGGGAGGAGTGTAGAGGCTGGAGGAGGTTACAGAGATAGGGAGGGGTGTAGGGGCCGGAGGAGGTTACAGAGATAGGGAAGGGTGTCGGGGATGGAGGAGGTTACAGAGATAGGGAGGGGTGTAGAGGCTGGAGGGGGTTACAGAGATAGGGAGGAGTGTAGAGGCTGGAGGGGGTTACAGAGATAGGGAAGGGTGTCGGGGATGGAGGAGGTTACAGAGATAGGGAAGGGTGTCGGGGATGGAGGAGGTTACAGAGATAGGGAGGGGTGTAGGGGATGGAGGAGGCTACAGAGATAGGGAATGGTGTCGGGGATGGAGGAGGTTTCAGAGATAGGAAGTAGTGTAGGGGATGCAGGAGGTTACAGAGATAGGGAGGGGTGTAGGGGCTGGAGGAGGTTACAGAGATAGGGAATGGTGTAGGGGATGGAGGAGGTTACAGAGATAGGGAATGGTGTAGGGGATGGAGGAGGTTTCAGAGATAGGAAGGGGTGTAGGGGATGGAGGAGGTTACAGAGATAGGGAAGGGTGTCGGGGATGGAGGAGGGTACAGAGATAGGGAGGGGTGTAGGGGATGGAGGAGGTTACAGAGATAGGGAAGGGTGTCGGGGATGGAGGAGGTTACAGAGATAGGGAGGGGTGTAGGGGATGGAGGAGGTTACAGAGATAGGGAATGGTGTAGGGGATGGAGGAGGTTTCAGAGATAGGAAGTGGTGTAGGGGATGGAGGAGGTTACAGAGATAGGAAGGGGTGTAGGGGATGGAGGAGGTTTCAGAGATAGGTAGTGGTGTAGGGGATGGAGGAGGTTACAGAGATAGGGAAGGGTGTCGGGGATGGAGGAGGTTACAGAGATAGGGAGGGGTGTAGGGGATGGAGGAGGTTACAGAGATAGGGAAGGGTGTCGGGGATGGAGGAGGTTACAGAGATAGGGAGGGGTGTAGGGGATGGAGGAGGCTACAGAGATAGGGAGGGGTGTAGGGGATGGAGGAGGCTACAGAGATAGGGAATGGTGTAGGGGATGGAGGAGGTTTCAGAGATAGGAAGTGGTGTAGGGGATGGAGGAGGTTACAGAGATAGGAAGTGGTGTAGGGGATGGAGGAGGTTACAGAGATAGGAAGTGGTGTAGGGGATGGAGGAGGTTTCAAAGATAGGTAGTGGTGTGGGTGCTGGAGGAGATTTCAGAGATGGGAAGTGGTGTCGGGGATGGAGGAGGTTACAGAGATAGGGAAGTGGTGTAGGGGATGGAGGAGGTTACAGAGATAGGAAGTGGTGTAGGGGATGGAGGAGGTTTCAAAGATAGGTAGTGGTGTGGGTGCTGGAGGAGATTTCAGAGATGGGAAGTGGTGTCGGGGATGGAGGAGGTTACAGAGATAGGGAAGTGGTGTAGGGGATGGAGGAGGTTACAGAGATAGGAAGTGGTGTGGGTGCTGGAGGAGATTTCAGAGATAGGGAAGTGGTGTAGGGGATGGAGGAGGTTACAGAGATAGGAAGTGGTGTGGGTGCTGGAGGAGATTTCAGAGATGGGAAGTGGCGTAGGGGATGGAGGAGGTTTCAGAGATAGGAAGTGGTGTAGGGGATGGAGGAGGTTTCAGAGATAGGAAGTCGTGTAAGGGATGCAGGAGGTTACAGAGGTAGGGAGGGACTTGAGCACAAGTTTAAGAATTGTAAAATCAAGGCATTGGTCATTACAGCATATGGAATAGCATCTCACACCTGTCAATATCACCACACTATCTCAGTTCCCCATGTACTTTGGGAGGTCACTGAGAGCTGTCATGAAGCCCATTCTGGCTGTTAGTAAGTCACCAGGTTTCTGTTAAAATGATGAGTGATGCCCTTGGATGAGGTGAGCGTGACAAGGGTTCCACTGTAAGTTGCAGCCTGGATGTGTGCCCTGCCGATGGATGGGCGTGCACTAGATGCGATGAGAGAGGTGTGTGGTAGTGTGAGGGCCTGACCTGGGGCAAGCAGAGAATACTGCACAGCTTGACAGGCGGAATTATGTGCCATGTCTTACCTGGTCTGGCCTCCTCTGCCTGTTCCCTGGTCCTGCTGATACCGTACCAGCCAGTGTCCCCTCACCTCCTGCCAGGCATGGCCCACTGCCATCCCGTGGGAACAGTGCTCTGGAGCTCCGAGTTGAATAGCACACACCTCCTGCACCAGTGGCTTCACTTCATCAGCCATCCAACAAGGGCCCCCCCCCCCGCACCCCCCACTTACCTACACACTGGGTTTGCTCTCCTTTCGCCGCTTCTTATGACGAGATGACAGACAGGCAAAGACATACTGGTGTATCCAGCCCATCCCTTCCAGCTGTGATGCCTTGTGCCTCACCCCACAGGCACTCTCCACGAGACGAGAAAACAGATTACAAACCTAGGCAAGAGAGCACATCCCAAAGTGCTTCGCGGCTGATCAAGTGCTTTTTGAAGTGAAGTCGCTGTAAGGTAGGAAAGGTGGCAACCAGTTTGCGCACAGCAAGCTCACATAAACAGCAATGTGATAAATGACCAAAATCATCTGCTTTTTAGTGAAATTGACTGAAGGATAAATACTGGCCTGACATTGACTATTGGTACAGACACTGAAGATACTCAGAGGATTTTAATGCAATGCTATTTTGGTAGAAACACTCCTCTGATCACGCTGCATTAGAAACTATTACAGATAAAGTCTCGTTACGTTTACAAAAAGTATTAGGGTATTATCCCGCAGAATCACAAGTTTAAACATACAAAAAGACACCGAGAGAGGAGTCTGTCCCGACACAGAGCCCCACCCAGAGCCACTCCTCCTGCTCTCCTATCTGGGTAAATGTAATAGAATGGCGACTACCGTTTTTATATTGTCAACACTCTGCTGCCTGGGAGGCCTTGCTCCAGCACGTTGATTTCTTGTCTATGATCCCTCCGTGTCCTTGCTTCATAGACTCCTCCAGTCTTGTCCTCCATCGCAGCCTCTGCCCTTTCTACGTGAGGGCTGATTAGGCCTGACCCCTCCCTCCACTTCAGCCAACTGGCCCGCACACTCTCCGGATCCTATTGTTAATTTACCCCATGCCTGCACCCCCCACCTCAGCCATCAGCAGCACCACACACCAACCCCGCTGCATTCCGAACTTACCCCCACTAGATCGGGCCTGCAGCCCCTTCCCGTAACCTTCTCCCAATTCCTGCCCGTAATCCGTGCTGTCCTTCAGCTGCTTCAGGCCACATCGTCCTCCCAAGACTGTTGGTTTTCTCCAGAATTCACCGATTGTTTGATCTACTTTGACATCTTCTCTTAACTCTCATAGTTAATCCATGGAGCAAAGGAAGATTCTGGCTGTGCCCACCTGCCACTTGCATCGGTACCTCATAAGAAACCAGAGCAGGAGTAGGCCATTCGGCCCCTCATGTGGAAGGCGGGGGCAAGACGAGGCACATGTTCTCGACTTAATTTGGCATGGATCATGTGCTCCTTTCCCCTCCCTACTCGGAAGTACCCACCTGACGTCCCTCCCCGTCCATCATGGGATAGCAAGGGCGCCCCAGCTTTTGCACTCCTTGATCACCAATCCGAGCCAAAGCTTTCGGAAGAGCCGGGCTGGAGGCGGGCTCCAGAAACTGAATAATAATAATTTATAAAAGACGCAGAGCGTAAAACTCCTGAAGTGCAGGTCCCTGAGTGAGAGGATCATTAGCAAAAAAAAAAGACCCAAAATTATCCATATGACGATGACATTCAGTACAAAACACGGCGCGTGAAATCTACAAAGACAGAAATGAAAACGGCGGAAGGGTACAGGTATGGTCCCTGGACTGGCGATTACTGGGAGAAACAGAGTTGTACTCCCTCATGACCCCACATTCGTTCCTCATTGCATCAAGTGTGTGGCAACACTCTCCTTCTCCTCCTCCTCCTCCTCGCAAGCGCACAGTTCAGTAACTTGCGTCAAGCTCTCCTAGATGTCCACTTGGGTCGGAGCACTGGGTTGTGGGGGGCCTTTGAGGGACTCCAAGCTGGCCGCAGGCTCAGCCATGACCTCCATGTGGTCCTCCCGCTCTTTGCTGGCGCCAAGCTCTTTCATCTGCGGGTTCTGGTAACTTCCATTGCCGACGGGGCCTTTACAATTCAAGGGTAGGGTCTCCAGGTCGCTCCCACTGACCACAACGCTCTCTGGCTCAGGTGAACCGCCCTCTTGAACTTTCCCCCTTGATCTCAGCCCCTCAGAGTAACGATACACAGCGAAAAGGACCACCACTACCACAAACAATGCAAGGAAGACGCTCACCACCACCAGCTCGCTCCAGTAAGTCTTCACCGCATCCATGTGAGACTGCGGACCCCCGTTAGCTGCCAACGAAACGGTGGACTCCTTTTTTGAGATGGGCTCTTCCACAGAACCGCCAATAATCTGAAGCGAATAGCTCACCAGCAATGTCCTGAAGTGGTTTTCTGTGGCCCAGCACTGCCACAAGCCCTGGCGCCTGGTAGTGGCGAAAAAACCGAGGCCGGCGGGCTGGCTCATCAACTCTGACATCGGCACCTCTCCTCCATTGTGCGTCCAGCTCTTTTGTGCCAGGTTTGAGCTGGCTTTGCAGGGCAGGCTGACAAAGGAGTGTGCACGGACAGCCTTCTCAAGAGGAAATCCAGAACCTGTAAGATAAGTAAACAGGTGAATGCAAAAGGGCAAAATAAACTGCAAACTGCCCACACGTCAAAGTGCACACCTGTAACTACTGGTCGCAGTTCATTATCTTATCTTTTCATTCACCTGTCCCCTCCTCTCCTCTGACTCCCGCTGAGCTACAGGTACCTCAGGCACTGCACACCCGACAGAACGTTTCTCTAGCGTCCATGTATGAAACGAACCGAGCAACAAGAGGAGGCCATTCAACCCCTCAGGTCTGTTCTGCTGTTCAATAATATCATGGCTGATCTGCGACCAAACTCCACATAACCACCTTTGTCCCACATCCCTTAACACCATTGGTTAATAAAAATCAATCAATCTCAGATTTAAAATTAACAATTGATCCAGCATTAATTGCCACTTATGGAAGAGAGTTCCAAACTTCTCCCACCCTTTGTATGTACAAGTGTTTTCTACTTTCATTCCTGAAAGGTCTGGCTCTAATTTTTAGACTCTGCCCCCTAGTCCGAGACTCCCCAACCAGCACAAATAGTTTCTTTGTCTCTTACCCTATCAGTTCCCCTTAATATCCTGAAAACTTTGATCAAATCACCCCTTAATCTTCTAAATTCCAGGGAATACAATCCTAGTTTTCTGTAATCTCTCCTCGCAACTTAACTCTCAGAGTCCCGGTACCATTTGGCAGGGCTAGGGATAGTGAGTGTGCAGTGATGAGGAAAGGGACGAATTGCTGATATCCCTGTCTCTAACCCAGGGACAGCAGAGCTAATTGTGGTTCAGTAGATCAGCCCCAAACATGGATGGAACCTTGAATCTTCTAGGTCTCAGTATACCCCCCCCCATCACCGCACCACAACCCCCCACCGCCACAGATATATACACACTCAGCCTTCACTGTCTCTTGAACTCAAATTAGTAGTTGAACAAACCTTTAACGTTTCCCTTTGGCACATATGCCCTCGGCCTTAGTGGGGGTGAGCAGACAGAGGCTGCGTCTGCGTTCTCAATATCCTGAATCCATCTGTGCATTCAAAAAGGAAGAACTGATTTCAGGTGGAGTGTGTCTTAAATATTCGCCCACAAGGTGTTAATGAAGAGAGGGATAGGGGTGGCAGTGGGGACAGAGATAGCAAGAAAGAGAGACACGCTGCTGTATCCACTCAGGCACAGAGACAGAGAGACAGAGCGAGAGAGAGCGCGAGAGAGAGAGCGCGAGAGAGAGAGCGCGAGAGAGAGAGAGCGAGAGAGAGAGAGCGAGAGAGAGAGCGAGAGAGAGAGAGCGAGAGAGAGAGAGAGAGAGAGAGACCGAGTAAGGGACAAGACAAAGTTGGAGATAGACAGGGAGAGTGAAAGACAAAAGGAACAGAGAGACAATGGCCGACAGTAACTCTGAGAGAGGAAAAGACTGGGACAGTCAAGAAAGAAAGACACAAAGATATGACCAAGAGTGACAGCTGAGAGGGTTAAGCCCGGGGGATAGAGTGACGAATACTATTATTCCTGGCTTGGCCTCTGTGACACCTTTCACTCACAGAGGTCCAGGTTGGAGCCACAGCACAGCCCAGTCCCAGGCTTGGTGACACAGAGACACTGGGCCCAGTTCCAGCCTCAGACACACAGCCAGCACCATTCTGCACCAGCCTTGACCTGCAAAAGGTTGGGCCAGAGACAAATTGGGTGGCAATACGTGGTCGGATGTCAATGCTGCTACCTAGCGCCTGTGGTATACTCACACATTTGGTTGGTGTGTCATCTCCTTGCAGGCCTGGTCCCTTTTGTGCCAGGCGCAGTACGGGTCTCTGGATAACACACACTCCCCACAGCTCTGGTAAGCAGTACAGTTAGAGACAGGCACCTGCAGAACTCCTGTCGATGATCCGATATAAAGAGCCCTCTATAATAAAGCACAGAGTGTTGGTCACAATCTTTTGGAGTGAGTATTACCAATAGGGATCCTGCACCAAAACTCAACTTGTTAATCCTACACCACAGTCCCTATCCCGAAGAAGGTGCATCCTGCTTTCACAACTGTTCCTTCAACTGCAGATGTTACAAGATCATGTCAATCTGCACCACAAGTTACATACAGAGTAAAGCCCCCTCGACACTGTCCCCATCAAACACTCCCAGGACAGGTACAGTACAGGGTTAGATACAGAGTAAAGCTCCCTCTACACTGTCCCCATCAAACACTCCCAGGACAGGTACAGTACAGGGTTAGATACAGAGTAAAGCCCCCTCGACACTGTCCCCATCAAACACTCCCAGGACAGGTACAGTACAGGGTTAGATACAGAGTAAAGCTCCCTCTACACTGTCTCCATCAAACACTCCCAGGACAGGTACAGCACGGGGGTTAGATACAGAGTAAAGCTCCCTCTACACTGTCCCCATCAAACACTCCCAGGACAGGTACAGTACAGGGTTAGATACAGAGTAAAGCTCCCTCTACACTGTCCCCATCAAACACTCCCAGGACAGGTACAGCACGGGGTTAGATACAGAGTAAAGCTCCCTCTACACTGTCCCCATCAAACACTCCCAGGACAGGTACAGCACTGGAAGAAAAAAAAAAGAAAGAAAAAAACGGGGGTTAGATACAGAGTAAAGCTCCCATCAAACACACCCAGAGGGAAAAAAAAAAAAAACAGGTTAGATGCAGAGTACAGTTACACTGTCCCATCGAGTGCTCCCAGGATGGGTACGGCATGTGGAGGGTGAAGTTCCATCAAGGGATTAAGGATGATGTGTGTTTAAGAAGTTTAGTGTTGATGGTCAAATGTACAGATACAGTGCCAGGGCAGTGCAGTGGGCCTGCGAGGGCAATCGGTAGCAGGCAATGCCCTAAATCTTCCAGCAGCTTGGCTGTATCCCACGCCTTCACACTGATAAAAATCCAGCAAGATCGGAAGCAGGGAAAGAGGAAGTGAGAAATCACTTTGAGGCAGATCTTGACTCTGTGTGGCAGAGTGAAATATCCGATAGTGAATCGGTAGCCTGTTTAACATTTCTCCGGGGTGAAACTGGCTTCACAAATCCATCCCATTCTCTCCTATTTTATCCCCAGGAGGGTCTGTTATTTTAAAAAAGAAGAATTGAACCCAAGTCCAGCTCACCCACATCCTTGATGTCTGCATTGAGAAATGACCATCCTGGACACATATGCAACAACGCAGCAGCAACCACATCAGGTCCTTGGGCTTCCCCTGGCAACAGTCCGCTGGTAACCACCCTCTGTCAGCTGTGGATCAGTGGGTAGCTCTCTCTCTCGCCTCCGAGTCAGAAGAGTGAGGGTTCAAGTCCCTTCCCCAGAGATTTGAGCACAAAATCTAGGCCGACTCTCCCAGTGCCGTTCTGAGGGAGTGCGGCACTGTTGGAAGTGCCTCTTTCAGATGAGATGTTAAACTGAGGCCCACTCAGGTGGGTGTAAGTGATCCCACGGCCACTATTCACAGAAGAGCAGGGGGGTGCGAGTTCTCATCCATGCTTTAAGGTCCAATATTCATCCCTTAAATAACACCTAAAACAGCAACCGGAGTTTCCGGTTGCTTGCCATGTCAACACTCCCTCCTGCTCTCATGCCACATACCAGTCCTTGGCCAGATTGCTTGCTCTAGTGTTCCAGTGAACATCAACGCAATCTCGAGGAGCAGCACCTGATTTTCCGAGTAAGCACTCTACAGCCTCGTGGACTGAACATTGAGTTCAACAATTTCAGAGCATGACTGGCCTTTTTTATATATATATATCTCGCTTTCTTTCTTTGATTTTATTTTTTACCATGTACCTGTTTTTTCATTTGGAGAGAGCTGCTCATTATTCTGCCATTAACACTCTCTCAGCACTAATGCTTTGTCTTTCACCACGACCACTAACACGCTCTTTGCCTTGGCCCCATGACCTCCTCGTCAGTTAATTTCTCCTGCTCTCTGCCCGATCACACACCTTCCCCTTTGTTCTCTCCCCCACTCCCCTCCTCCTTCACTTGCTTAAAACCTAATCCTTTACTAACCTATGCCAGTTCTGATGAAAGGTCACAGACCTGAAACGTTAACTCTGCTTCTCTCTCTACAGATGCTGCCAGACCTGCTGAGTATTTCCAGCACTTTCTGTTTTCCTTTCAGATTTCCAGCAGCTGCAGTATTTTGCTTTTATGTTACCTCAAACAGACGGCCTGGGCATTACCTAATTCTGAGATCATGCTGTGTGCAAATTGGCTACCATGTTTGCTACATTACAACAGTGACTACACTTCAAAAAGCATTTCATTGGCTGTGAAGGGTTTTAGTGTGAGGTTGTGAAAGGGGTTATGGATATACAGGTCTTTGCTTCTCTGCACCGTTAATGAGCTTTGCACGATCTCAGTCCAGACTTCAAGTGCGATCGCAGATATTGAGCACCTGCGATCTACTGGACAGCTGTAACTATCATTATCAAACCCAACCTGTCACCCACACGCACGCACTCACTTGCCAGCAAGGGTCACTGGATAAGGATCAGGAGCAGGGATCCCTGGCTGACATCTGTCTTCCCCAGCCCGGGGTGGGGGAGGTGAGCTGTCGCGTCCTGACTTCGCAAATGGCTATGACTCGACCTATCACACAGTTCACTGCCCACAAGTTGAGGGAGACAGAGAGAAACGGGAACTGGAAGTTGGAGTGCTGACCTTTTCAGGAGAGATTTTGAGGCTGTACACAAGCTGTGGGGTTGCAAACAGTTGGAGCTCTTCGATGATGTAAGAGGTTCCATTCACATGCAGGGCCTTGTGCAAGAAACCATGGTCTGGTGAAGAAAGATAACAAAGTCATATAGGCACAGTGTTTAGCACATTTACTTTCCTTTTTTTTTGGTTCACATGCCTGCATCTTGTTTACTCAATTGACCCATGGGCATCACCAGCTGCAAGTACCTATGCAGAATGACTGTCAGACGTGTTTAAGACAGACACACAGTGTAGAGGGAGATTACTCTTTATCAAACCCCACACTGTACCTGTCCTGGGAGTGTTTGATGGGGACAGTGTAGAGGGAGCTTTACTCTGTATTTAACCCCGTGCTGTCCCTGTCCTGGGAGTGTTTGATGGGGACAGTGTAGAGGGAGCTTTACTCTGTATTTAACCCCGTGCTGTCCCTGTCCTGGGAGTGTTTGATGGGGACAGTGGAGAGGGAGCTTTACTCTGTATTTAACCCCGTGCTGTCCCTGTCCTGGGAGTGTTTGATGGGGACAGTGTAGAGGGAGCTTTACTCCATATCTAACCCCGTACTGTCCCTGTCCTGGGAGTGTTTGATGGGGACAGTGTAGAGGGAGCTTTACCCTGTATGTAACCCCGTGCTGTACCTGTCCTGGGAGTGTTTGATGGGGACAGTGTAGAGGGAGCTTTACTCTGCATCTAACCCCGTGCTGTCCCTGTCCTGGGAGTGTTTGATGGGGACAGTATAGAGGGAGCTTTACTCTGTATCTAACCCCGTTTTTTTTTTTCTTTTTTTTTTACTCTGTATCTAACCCCATTTTTTTTTTTTGGGACAGTGTAGAGGGAGCTTTACTCTGTATCTAACCCCGTGCTGTACCTGTGCTTGCAGTGTAGATTTCTGATATTCCTTGGCACTAACATGTGACCTCGATGAGCACAAGAGAAATAAACAAAACAGCTGATTATTTTTTCCAGTGTCTCAGGGACATGTCCCTACCTGTGATGAGGAACATCACTCTGTACATCACAGCCTTGAGTGACCGTACATTGTCCACCGCAATCTTCACGTACTTCTCATTCATCTTCAACAGTGGTCGGTGTCCAATGGGATGCACTACTCCATCCATCAGAAAAAGGTCTTTGACGAGGCTGAGCGTCGAATCCATCGAGGGTTCTATGTTACACTGAGGAAATCATGGACACAAGCATGAGGTGAGGACGCACAAACAGCCAACACAGACCGACAGACAGGTGAGAAGAATTGAAGCAGAATACCTTCCCCACTGTATCTAACCCCGTGCTGTACCTGTCCTGGGAGTGTTTGATGGGGACAGTGTAGAGGGAGCTTTACTGTGTATCTAACCCCGTGCTGTACCTGTCCTGGGAGTGTTTGATGAGGACAGTGTAGAGGGAGCTTTACTCTGTATCTAACCCCCGTGCTGTACCTGTCCTGGGAGTGTTTGATGAGGACAGTGTAGAGGGAGCTTTACTCTGTATCTAACCCCCGTGCTGTACCTGTTCTGAGAGTGTTTGATGAGGACAGTGTAGAGGGAGCTTTACTCTGTATCTAACCCCCGTGCTGTACCTGTCCTGGGAGTGTTTGATGAGGACAGTGTAGAGGGAGCTTTACTCTGTATCTAACCCCCGTGCTGTACCTGTTCTGCGAGTGTTTGATGGGGACAGTGTAGAGGGAGCTTTACTCTGTATCTAACCCCGTGCTGTACCTGTCCTGGGAGTGGTTCATCCCAATTTTCCCTAAGGTTTTCTCCTATGCCACACCCAAGTGGCCATCCTTCACCTGTGAGCTGGGATACTGAGTGCTGGCAGGCTAAACAACTACCAGAGCATCGCAGACCATCACCACACACGCCCTCACTGCCCAGCAGCGGTCACTTTGCAGTGATCAGATGCAGGAACCTTGGGTGGTTCTTCCCTCCCTTTTCAACGACCATCAAGGCCAAACATAGCAGCAGCTGCTGCCCCTCGCTGCCCAATGTGGTTGCAGGCCCATTGTTGCAACAGTCTTGGCATGGTGAAGGCAGCACGCCCTTGAACGGAGAGGGCCCTAGACCATTCATGGGAAGGGGATGGAGCAATGACTGCTGGCAGGGGCAGGCATGGTGAACGGCAGGACTGTGCCTCTGGGGAGAGTTAGCACTCCTGGCCCCTAGTTAACATATTCACGTGGCCTAACACCCATATTGGGCCACCTCCAATGACGCCCAAAGCCCAGCAGCAGGTCAAATGACTGCACAGGCCGTCCCACCACTGAACTGGTATGACTTGCTCCAGTTTTACATCTGAGAAATGGGTGCAAGGCATACCAATTTCCACTTCTATGTACAAAGGCATTGAGTCTGCCATACTCCAGGCATAAGGTAGCAAATATATATTAATAGAGAGACAGAAATTCAGTCATTTCATGTTGGCACTGTCTGGTCTTGGAGCCTAGAGATAATAAGCTCTGCTCACGTATAAAAATCCCCAGCCCAACAGGAAATCGCCTCTCATTGATCTCAGAACTTCCTCATTATTATCAGTTGAAATCAGTGAAGCTAAGGTGACAAATTAGGTTAAACATTGCAGTGTCTCAGCAGCAATGTAATTACATTGCATCGTGTAACCTCCCAGCCCTGTCTTTCTGAAGTAATATAGTCTCAAAGTTAGTGGGAGCAAGGCCACAGCAGGACCAATTAAATCTGAAATATGCACACAAAATATTGTAATTCCAATTTGCAGGTCGATGCCTCATTATTTATTTGAAAGGATGAGTCCTTTTATTGCAGTAAAACGTAACTCACAGCCCCAGGCCTATGCTCCAACTTGCTGCGAGAATATGTTGACCAGCTCAGCGTCTCTCTGTTCAGTTGCTTGTACTGTCCGCTGAACACCTCTTGAACATCGCGTAAAGTAAAGGCACAGACTGCAGAGCTGTTAGAACCACCCCGGTACCTAGAAAGTGAGGATTGGGATGGATAACATTAAAGAATGAAAACTGGGAACAAGTTTTCACCCAATGGGTAATTGAGTAGTGGACTCCGTTGCCAGGGAAAGATATCGAAGCAAACAGTATAAATGGAGACAGTCAGTTGTGTTCCTTACCCTGAAATTCTTTTCCTATCCCTTCTGCTTTGCCACATTTTTCCCTACTTCAAGACATGGGTCAAATTCTCCTTATTCCACTGTCTTGTGAAGAGTTTTCTTGTGTGCACTTTGATAAATATTGGGTGTTAGATGGTGTTTGAGTTGAATGTTGGGAGTCAATGGTTGTTGGATGTTGGGTGGTTGAAGCTGTTAAGTTGTGGAAGCTGTTAGATATTATTGGGTGTCAGATGGTAGTTGATGGATATTAATGGGCATTGGAAGTTATTGGGAGATGGGATATTATTGGGAGTCAGATGGCATAGGATGTTGGATGTATTTGATGGATATTATTGGGATTTGGGATGTTATTGGGCAATGAATATTATTGGGCGTTGGACATTATTGGGTGATGGATATTATTGGGTGAACAAAGAACAGTACAGCACAGGAACATGCCATTCGGCCCTCCAAGCCTGCGCCGATCTTGATGCCTGCCTAAACTAACACCTTCTGCACTTCCGGGGTCCGTATCCCTCTATTCCCATCCTATTCATGTATTTGTCAAGATGCCTCTTAAACGTCTCTTTCGTACCTGCTTCCACCACCTCCCACGGCAAGAAGTTCCAGGCACTCACCACCCTCTGTGTAAAGAACTTGCCTCGCACATCCCCTCTAAATTTTGCCCCTCTCACCTTAAACCTATGTCCCCTAGTAACTGACTCTTCCACCCTGGGAAAAAGCTTCTGACTATCCACTCTGTCCATGCCGCTCATAACTTTATAAACCTCTATCATGTCGCCCCTCCACCTCCGTCGTTCCAGTGAAAACAATCTGAGTTTATCCAACCTCTCCTCATAGCTAATGCCCTCCAGACCAGGCAACGTCCTGGTAAACCTCTTCTGTACCCTCTCCAAAGCCTCCACGTCCTTCTGGTACGCAATATTCTAAGTGTGGCCTAACTAAAGTTCTGTACAGCTGCAGCATGACTTGCCTATTTTTATACTCTATGCCCCGACCGATGAAGGCAAGCATGCCGTATGCCTTCTTGACTACCTTATCCACCTGCGTTGCCACTTTCAGTGACCTGTGGACCTGTACGCCCAGATCTCTCTGCCTGTCAATACTCCTAAGGGTTCTGCCATTTACTGTATACTTCCCACCTGCATTAGACCTTCCAAAATGCATTACCTCACATTTGTCCGAATTAAACTCCATCTGCCATTTCTCCGCCCAAGTCTCCAACCGATCTATATCCTGCTGTATCCTCTGACAATCCTCATCATTATCCGCAACTCCACCAACCTTTGTGTCGTCCGCAAACTTACTAATCAGACCAGCTACATTTTCCTCCAAATCATTTATATATACTACAAACAGCAAATGTCCCAGCACTGATCCCTGCGGAACACCACTAGTCACATCCCTCCATTCAGAAAAGCACCCTTCCACTGCTACCCTCTGTCTTCTATGAATGAGCCAGTTCTGTATCCATCTTGCCAGATCCCCTCTGATCCCTTGTGACTTCATCTTTTGTATCAGTCTGCCATGAGGGACCTTGTCAAAGGCTTTACTGAAGTCCATATAGATAACATCCACTGCCCTTCCTTCATCAATCATCTTTGTCACTTACTCAAAAAACTCAATCAAATTAGTGAGACACGACCTCCCCTTCACAAAACCATGCTGCCTCTCGTTAATAAGTCCATTTGTTTCCAAATGGGAGTAAATCCTGTCCCGAAGAATCCTCTCTGATAATTTCCCTACCACTGACGTAAGGCTCACCGGCCTATAATTTCCTGGATTATCATTGCTACCCTTCTTAAACAAAGGAACAACATTGGCTATTCTCCAGTCCTCTGGGACCTCACCTGTAGCCAATGAGGATGCAAAGATTTCTGTCAAGGCCCCGGCAATTTCTTCCCTTGCCTCCCTCAGTATTCTGGGGTAGATCCCATCAGGCCCTGGGGATTTATCTACCTTAATGCTTTGCAAGACACCAAACACCTCCTCCTTTTTGATAATGAGATGACTGAGACTATCTACACTCCCTTCCCTATGCTGATCATCCACCAAGTCCTTCTCCTTGGTGAATACTGATGCAAAGTACTCATTTAGTACCTCGCCCATTTCCTCTGGCTCCACACATAGATTCCCTTCTCTGTCCTTGAGTGGGCCAACCCTTTCCCTGGTTACCCTCTTGCTCTTTATATACGTATAAAAAGCCTTGGGATTTTCCTTAATCCTGTTTGCCAATGACTTTTCATGACCCCTTTTAGCCCTCCTGACACCTTGCTTAAGTTCCTTCCTACTGTCTTTATATTCCTCAAGGGATTCGGCTGTTCCTAGCCTTCCAGCCCTTATGAATGCTTCCTTTTTCTTTTTGACGAGGCGATGGGACATTACTGGGCGTTGGGACGTTACTGGGCGTTGGGAGATTACTGGGCATTGTGCTATTATTGGGATTTGGGATGTTATTGGGCAATGGATATTATTGGGCGATGGACATTATTGGGTGATGGATGATATTGGTTGTTGGACTATTTTGGGTGCTGGCTATTTCGGTGTTGAATGTTAGTTGAGTTTTGATGGCCATTCGTTTTCAGTGTTAATGTAGTTATTGGTGTGCAACTGAGAGGGTGAGTAGGTGAAATTGATCTTTAGGAAACAGTTGGACTTGTTTCTAAACACTCACAAAGTCATGTCAGGATCAGCACGAATGCTACATTTACAATAATTACACAGTGCTTGCCAGATATAACTGAAATAAAAAAACCAAATTACAAAGGAAATTAAGTCTGCAATGAATGAAGTTATTATAAAGTACTGCTTCTCAAGTCATCGGTCACCAGGCTGTTACTAATAATTTGAGATACCCAAAATCCAAGAGCCAACGTGCAACACGTAACGGCCAGCATACAACAACTAACATATAATACGCAACACGCACTAACAACTACCCAGCAACAGATCACCCCCAACAACACCCAGCATTTAACTTACCACACCCAACAACGGAGCACACAACATCCAAAAAGAAAAAGGGTCCAACAAAAAAGACTGATTTGATTTTTGTCCTACCACTGCGAGCTAAAGACTCCGTAGAACACTGGTTCATCCCCATCCTGTGAAACAAACACATCCTGAAGTATGTTGAACGGGAATTGATCCTCGGGGAGGTAACACAGCATCTGAGCCTTGAGGAAGGTGGTCCATCTTTTCTGCAGCACCCGCTCTCCACCGACATCGCTCTGAGTAAGAAGCCAAGTTTGTTTAGTTTGTGCTGAATTAAAAATGCCTTAAAACCTTATATTGGATGATTTTCCACTTTGGTTTTCCTAGTCCTTCGTTCTCGCTCTCTGCCTCGCTCTCTCTTCCAACTCTTACATAGCATGGTCATGAAAGCTGTGGGGCTGAGAAGCTTTCGGTAAGACTGGGATACGGTGCACAGCACTGGAAGCCCTCAACCACACAGCCTTCCTTGAGCAAGCCTGGCCAGGGAGTCTCAGCACTGCATTCAACCGTAAGAGGGAAACACAGTTGAGCTGACCCTGTGCTGAGCTGATGTCAGCTCAGGCCACCAGTTGAACCTGAGGCCGTCCTTTATTTAGGGGTGGCTCAGTACCACACATATTAACTGGGCAATCTGGGGAGGGCCGTCTCTCAATAAGTCTTAAGTTAATGCAGAGATAATGTACTCTTACAGCAGATACCTGGAACAGATAAACCTTTCAGTGTGCTGACACCCCTTGCCTTAATGAGCACAAACATTTCCATGAAAGGTTTTTTTTAAGGTTATCCACAGGGGTCGTGGGCTCTGCCATTTTCAGAGGCGATGTCGTCACTGTGAACCTCCTCACCTTGCACACTCTGGCCACCATGGACAGGCTCATCTTCTGCAACAGGTCCGACGTGCTTCTGGTTTCGGTGAAAAAGAAGTAGACCTTGTCGCCCTCGCTCTCCGGGATGAAGGTGGACCCCACAAATATTGGTTCTGAAGGGAAGAGATTGTTGGGAGTAACTGTCAGGAGGTGGGAAATTTCACCCCTATGATGCAACCCATCCCGAGAACATTCGCTCATTCCCAGTTGGGAGGTCTCCGCTGGTGTGCTGACTCCCAGGGACTGCGCCACATTCCAGAGGGTTGGAATCACGAATCACTACCCCCTGGCCAAAGCTCGGACAGGATGGTCTGAAATTTTCCCAGAGCTGCTCTGCCCTCCTGTTGTTAGTTCCGCTGGAAACCAATCCATTTCCAGTTACACCAGAGTTACAACGGCCGAGTAGGAGCGGCTTGGAAAAGAATTCTCCACCAATGGGTCATTGCCAAGAGACTCGGAGTCCTGGACACATTATTCAAACCTCACAAATACAATTCACTACAGGCTTTCTGGTCAGAGAGGTTAAGAGAAAGACTTGCATTTCTATAGCACCTTTCATGACCTCAGGACGTCCCAAAGTGTTTTACACCCAATGAAGTAGTTTTTTTTGAAGTGTGGTCACTGTTGTAATGTGAGGAACGCCATAGACGTGGCTGAGGAGAAAATGTTGACCAGGACACCGAGGAGAACTCCCTCCTGCTCTTTTTCAAAATAGTGCTTGTGGGATCTTTTATGAAGCTGAGGTCTACCTGCGAGGTGGCGACGGGAAACTCGATTTAATATCTCATCCAAAAGACGACCCCTCGGACAGTGCAGCACTCCCTCAGTACTGACCCTCCGACAGTGCTGCACTCCCTCAGTACTGACCCTCCGACAGTGCAGCACTCCCTCAGTACTGACCCTCCGACAGTGCAGCACTCCCTCAGTACTGACCCTCCGACAGTGCAGCACTCCCTCAGTACTGACCCTCCGACAGTGCAGCACTCCCTCAGTACTGACCCTCCGACAGTGCAGCACTCCCTCAGTACTGACCCTCCGACAGTGCAGCACTCCCTCAGTACTGACCCTCCGACAGTGCAGCACTCCCTCAGTACTGACCCTCCGACAGTGCAGCACTCCCTCAGTACTGACCCTCCGACAGTGCTGCACTCCCTCAGTACTGACCCTCCGACAGTGCTGCACTCCCTCAGTACTGACCCTCCGACAGTGCTGCACTCCCTCAGTACTGACCCTCCAACAGCGCTGCACTCCCTCAGTACTGACCCTCCAACAGTGCTGCACTCCCTCAGTACTCACCCTCCAACAGTGCAGCACTCCCTCAGTACCCACCCTCCGACAGTGCGGCTCTCCCTCAGTACTGGCACTGGGAGTGTCGGCCTGGAATTTGCACTCAAGTCTCTGGAGTGGGACTTGAACCCACAACCTCCTGGCTCAGAGGTGAGACATGCTATCCTCTGAGTCGTGGCTGACACTTAGAGAGAAGCAGAGGCCTATCCCAACACAAACACGAAGACTCTAACTGCACGTTGTCAACTCTAACTGCAGTGGTATTTTGTCGGTAAATTTGGCCCTCAAGTGCTGCCACGAATCATAGTTGATAGATCATCACGGGCTGGGTGCAGAATCAATCCGTTCCTGATGTAATAATAAATGAACAACTTTTTAAGTAAGAAACATTGCGTGGAAAGGGTTAAGCTAGCTGTCCCAAAGTTCTGCTATGAGTGCTTCTGATCTCTCTCAATGTTTGCATTATACTTCCCTGTTGAACAGGAAAGTACAAGTCATTTTCGATACAATGACTACTGAACTGCTGGACTAAGACTGGCAGTAGTCAGTTTATTCACTCTGAGAAGCCCAATTAAAGGACATGCACCACATATTTCCGAGAACCATTAAGATGTGAGCACGGTGGTTGGAAACATCTGCAAATGCGTTATCCTTTTCAGAAGCAGCAGACTTGGGACAGAGCTTAGAATGAGAAGGTTCACTTGGTACAATGGAACTGAGCTGTAACAAGAGTCGGGTGAGAACAGGGTCGGGTTCCGCTGTGATGCCAACACCATCCCCCACCCTCGCAAACCATCGGAAGTATCTCCTGCCAAGGCTCATAAAATAGGTGGCAGAGGTCAGATGGTGCCTATCTCCCCAGCAACCTTCAGGACGGGGTGGGGGGGGGGTGGTGGAATTAAACTAGGGAGGCAGGGCAGGGTGGGAAGTCACTTATTCTCCAAACGCAGTCTGTGCCATTCCCAATTAATTCCCAATTAACTTCGATTCCCCGTGCCCTCTCCCTGAAAGATCTCCCTCAACAGTCGCGACCCCTCCCCTTTCCCCATTTACCCATCGCCCCATGCCCTCTCCCTGAAAGATCTCTCCCCTCCGTTCCATTTCTTTCCCATCTCCTCACATACCCTTTAAGATATTTTTCCACCTCCCTTTGAAAAACCACCATGCGTTCTGCTTTCCCCTGCTGCATCTGCTCGGACATTCCTAACCCTTCCCTTGGTTCTTCTGTGCTGGAACTATTCTCTACAGTCGTGTCAATGGAGGCCGATTTTCCTACCTTGCAACCAGTTGGAAGAAGGCTCCATTTTTAATGGCACTCTGTGTCCAAGGTTGCGGGCGATGATGGACTGAGTCCCCAAGAAGTTATTAGTTGTCCCTGTGTATAACTCTCCATCTGGACCATAAAACAGAGACAGAACTGAGGAGGTTAGAGAGGCAGACCTGTATTTAAACACAGCACCTTACCATCTACCTTACCATACCAAGAGCTTCATATGAATACTCCTCCGAAGGGTACTGACTTTCGTTACGTACGGGAACAGAGCAGCCATTTTTTTGTGCACAGCCAGATCTCACAAAGAGTAACAAGATCAATGACCAGTCAGTTTCTTTTCCTCGGGTGGTTTTGGTTGAGGGGAAATGTTGACTAAGGACTCTGTTCGGGAACTGATCTGCTCCCGCAACTTGGTGGACGTCCATCCCGACTCCGACGCCTTCACCTGGAGGTCTGGAGGAGGAGGGTCCCGAATCGACCACCTCTACATTTCGCAGGCGTATGTCTCCCGCATCTCGGTGGCCTCCATGCGGCAAGTGCCCTGCTCGGACCATTGCCTGGTGTGGGCTCTGAACGCCAGCAGGGTCCACGTATTGGCACTTTAACAACAGGCTACTGGAAGACGAGCGATTCCAGAACTCGTTCCGTCGATTCCAGGCTGACAGGAGAGGGAAGCAGGGTGGCCACCGCAGGGGCTGGAGTGCATCATCGATGCCAAGAATGGCATTTTAATCTGAGTTTTGTTTTATTTATATAACAAAACAAAAATGGGGTTAGATACAGAGCAATGTCCCATCAGACTGCCCAGAATGAGTTGCAACCTAAGAAGGGAATACAATAGTCACACAGTGTGACACTCTAATTTCCCAAATTAGCCATTCCCTCTGAATGTGTTTGTGAAATTAGGGAACTGTTTTGAGATTGCAGAGTCACTGTGAGCAGCCATCAAGGAGAGGCTTTCACTTCATCACTCTGGGGTGAATGTACACCCAGGTCACAGCAAGGAAAGGACCCAACCTACAGTACTGACCAGATCCCATAGGATTCCTGGTCAAACCACAGATGCAATGCCCGTCCCTGTGCTACATCACACAGAACCCGCCTTGTTCGGGATGGAGCAAAACGGCGACGTGGGTGGTGGGTGATTGTCTGCTGTGTGCCACTTACCAACCATGGTCGCTGTGTATTTCTGCATGGGGTCAAACGGGCAGCGGCCTTTGCCATCCTCGGTTAGGGGGAAGCCATTCGAGTCAGTGAGCAGCGAAAAGGTTTCGACATCCTGGAAGACGGAATGATTCGTCAGAGTTTTGCTCTTTTCATGCAGACTGTCTCTGCATCGTACACACACTGAACAATAGGCACAATTAAAGCAGTGCTGTCAAGCATTCAGTAAAACTTTCTCAGTGGTGTTTGTATATGTGTGTGTGCTGTGAGAGGCATTGGCTGTGTTGCTAATGGTAATAACACTCCTGAATGAGGTTTCCTGAACCCGCTTGGCAGTGCCAACCCAAGGTCGCAATGTAAGGGAGGTGATGTTCATTTCAATAGCCGTCCCCGCCTCCTCCACCTTGCACTGTGCTGTTCAGCTGGGACACAGGCTCGGCTCTCCTTGGCTGTACTGCATCACGCCTCCCACCCGAAGCCTTGCCTGCCGACAAAAGTTCAGCTGCTGGCACACTTGCAATATCTGTTTCAACAGATTCTGCACAACACCACACAGTGCTGGGACACATGCTCCACCCACACTCCCATCCCCACACAGTGCTGGGACAAATACTCCACCCACACTCCCATCCTCACACAGTGCTGGGACACATGCTCCACCCACACTCCCATCCCCACACAGTGCTGGGACACATGCTCCACCCACACTCCCATCCCCACACAGTGCTGGGACAAATACTCCACCCACACTCCCATCCTCACACAGTGCTGGGACACACGCTCCACCCACACTCCCATCCCCACACAGTGCTGGGACAAATACTCCACCCACACTCCCATCCCCACACAGTGCTGGGACAAATACTCCACCCACACTCCCATCCCCACACAGTGCTGGGACAAATACTCCACCCACACTCCCATCCCCACACAGTGCTGGGACAAATACTCCACCCACACTCCCATCCCCACACAGTGCTGGGACACATGCTCCACCCACACTCCCATCCCCACACAGTGCTGGGACACAGGCTCCACCCACACTCCCATCCCCACACAGTGCTGGGACAAATACTCCACCCACACTCCCATCCTCACACAGTGCTGGGACACATGCTCCACCCACACTCCCATCCCCACACAGTGCTGGGACACATGCTCCACCCACACTCCCATCCCCACACAGTGCTGGGACAAATACTCCACCCACACTCCCATCCCCACACAGTGCTGGGACAAATACTCCACCCACACTCCCATCCCCACACAGTGCTGGGACAAATACTCCACCCACACTCCCATCCCCACACAGTGCTGGGACAAATACTCCACCCACACTCCCATCCCCACACAGTGCTGGGACAAATGCTCCACCCACACTCCCATCCTCACACAGTGCTGGGACACAGGCCCCACCCACACTCCCATCCTCACACAGTGCTGGGACACATGCTCCACCCACACTCCCATCCTCACACAGTGCTGGGACACAGGCCCCACCCACACTCCCATCCTCACACAGTGCTGGGACACAGGCCCCACCCACACTCCCATCCTCACACAGTGCTGGGACACAGGCCCCACCCACACTCCCATCCTCACACAGTGCTGGGACACAGGCCCCACCCACACTCCCATCCTCACACAGTGCTGGGACACAGGCCCCACCCACACTCCCATCCCCACACAGTGCTGGGACACATGCTCCACCCACACTCCCATCCCCACTCAGTGCTGGGACACATGCTCCACCCACACTCCCATCCCCACACAGTGCGGGGACACAGGCTCCACCCACACTCCCATCCCCACTCAGTGCTGGGACACATGCTCCACCCACACTCCCATCCCCACACAGTGCGGGGACACAGGCTCCACCCACACTCCCATCCTCACACAGTGCTGGGACAAATGCTCCACCCACACTCCCATCCTCACACAGTGCTGGGACACAGGCCCCACCCACACTCCCATCCCCACACAGTGCGGGGACACAGGCTCCACCCACACTCCCATCCTCACACAGTGCGGAGACAAATGCTCCACCCACACTCCCATCCCCACACAGTGCGGGGACACAGGCTCCACCCACACTCCCATCCTCACACAGTGCGAGGACACAGGCTCCATCCACACTCCCATCCTCACACAGTGCGGGGACAAATGCTCCACCCACACTCCCATCCTCACACAGTGCTGGGACACAGGCTCCACCCACACTCCCATCCTCACACAGTGCTGGGACAAATGCTCCACCCACACTCCCATCCTCACATAGTGCGGGGACACAGGCTCCACCCACACTCCCATCCTCACACAGTGCGGGGACACAGGCTCCACCCACACTCCCATCCTCACACAGTGCTGGGACACAGGCCCCACCCACACTCCCATCCTCACACAGTGCTGGGACACAGGCTCCACCCCACACTCCCATCCTCACACAGTGCTGGGACACATGCTCCACCCACACTCCCATCCCCACACAGTGCTGGGACACAGGCCCCACCCACACTCCCATCCTCACACAGTGCGGGGACACAGGCTCCACCCACACTCCCATCCTCACACAGTGCTGGGACAAATGCTCCACCCACACTCCCATCCTCACACAGTGCGGGGACACAGGCTCCACCCACACTCCCATCCTCACACAGTGCGGGGACACATGCTCCACCCACACTCCCATCCCCACACAGTGCTGGGACAAATACTCCACCCACACTCCCATCCTCACACAGTGCTGGGACACAGGCTCCACCCATCCTCCCATCCTCACACAGTGCTGGGACACAGGCTCCACCCACACTCCCATCCCCACACAGTCCTGGGACACAGGCTCCACCCACACTCCCATCCTCACACAGTGCTGGGACACAGGCCCCACCCACACTCCCATCCCCACTCAGTGCTGGGACACATGCTCCACCCACACTCCCATCCTCACACAGTGCTGGGACACATGCTCCACCCACACTCCCATCCCCACACAGTGCTGGGACACAGGCTCCACCCACACTCCCATCCTCACACAGTGCTGGGACACAGGCTCCACCCACACTCCCATCCTCACACAGTGCTGGGATACAGGCTCCACCCACACTCCCATCCTCACACAGTGCTGGGACACAGGCTCCACCCACACTCCCATCCCCACACAGTGCTGGGACACATGCTCCACCCACACTCCCATCCTCACACAGTGCTGGGACACATGCTCCACCCACACTCCCATCCCCACACAGTGCTGGGACACAGGCTCCACCCACACTCCCATCCTCACACAGTGCTGGGACACAGGCTCCACCCACACTCCCATCCTCACACAGTGCTGGGACACAGGCTCCACCCACACTCCCATCCCCACACAGTGCTGAGACAAATACTCCACCCACACTCCCATCCTCACACAGTGCTGGGACACAGGCTCCACCCATCCTCCCATCCTCACACAGTGCTGGGACACAGGCTCCACCCACACTCCCATCCCCACACAGTGCTGGGACACAGGCTCCACCCACACTCCCATCCTCACACAGTGCTGGGACACAGGCCCCACCCACACTCCCATCCCCACTCAGTGCTGGGACACATGCTCCACCCACACTCCCATCCTCACACAGAGCTGGGACACATGCTCCACCCACACTCCCATCCCCACACAGTGCTGGGACACAGGCTCCACCCACACTCCCATCCTCACACAGTGCTGGGACACAGGCTCCACCCACACTCCCATCCTCACACAGTGCTGGGACACAGGCTCCACCCACACTCCCATCCTCACACAGTGCTGGGACACAGGCTCCACCCACACTCCCATCCCCACACAGTGCTGGGACACATGCTCCACCCACACTCCCATCACCACACAGTGCTGGGACACAGGCTCCACCCACACTCCCATCCCCACACAGTGCTGGGACACAGGCTCCACCCCACACTCCCATCCGCACACAGTGCTGGGACACAGGCTCCACCCACACTCCCATCCCCACACAGTGCTGGGACACAGGCTCCACCCACACTCCCATCCCCACACAGTGCTGGGACACAGGCTCCACCCCACACTCCCATCCGCACACAGTGCTGGGACACAGGCTCCACCCACAGTCCCATCCTCACTCAGTGCTGGGACACAGGCTCCACCCACAGTCCCATCCCCACACAGTGCTGGGACACAGGCTCCACCCACAGTCCCATCCTCACTCAGTGCTGGGACACATGCTCCACCCACACTCCCATCACCACACAGTGCTGGGACACATGCTCCACCCACACTCCCATCCCCACACAGTGCTGGGACACAAGCTCCACCCACACTCCCATCCCCACACAGTGCTGGGACACAGGCTCCACCCACACTCCCATCCCCACACAGTGCTGGGACACGCTCCACCCACAGTCCCATCCTCACACAGTGCTGGGACACGGGCTCCACCCACACTCCCATCCCCACTCAGTGCTGGGACACAGGCTCCACCCACACTCCCATCCCCACACAGTCTTGGGACACATGCTCCACCCACACTCCCATCCTCACACAGTGCTGGGACACAGGCTCCACCCACACTCCCATCCCCACACAGTGCTGGGACACAGGCTCCACCCACACTCCCATCCCCACACAGTGCTGGGACACAGGCTCCACCCACACTCCCATCCCCACACAGTGCTGGGACACAGGCTCCACCCCAACCCCATAGATTGCTACGACACAGGCTCCACCCACACTCCCATCCTCACACAGTGCTGGGACACATGCTCCACCTATACTCCCATCTCCTCAAAGCACTGGGGCACAGGCTCCACCCCACCCTCACAAAGAAGGGGAAAGATACAAGGAGACACATGCATGCACACACACACAACAGTGTGACACAGAGAGAGAGATAGAGTGTAAGAGACGGTAATAAAATTTGTGATTGAGTCTTTCGAGTTACTCCAACCCAGGAGCATCGATAGTTTAAATGAATTATAGGAAGCTATGTTATCTGCAGGTGTACAGAAAACTGACTGAAGCTGACCAGCATACATTGCAAAGGTCAAAAGGGTTTTGGAACTAAAGTAAAGGGGTGGGGGGGGGGGGTGGTGGCACAGTGGTTAGCACTGCAGCCTCACAGTTCCAGCGACCCAGGACCCAGGTTCGGCTCTGGGTACTGCCTGTGTGGAGTTTGCAAGTTCTCCCTGTGACCGCGTGGGTTTCCACCGGGTGCTCCAGTTTCCTCCTGTTTCAGTGCTGTATGACTCTATGACTCTATCCTGTTAACAGCTGCAAGTTGTTTTCATTACAGTTAAACAGATGAAAAACTGTTGAAAAAACATTTTAAAGTTATGGAATGTTTAGCAAAAAGCAGAAAAGTTGTAAAAATCATGTCAGAAACAATACACAGACATACTTCAAAGCTATGTTTCGCTTTGATGCAAAGTTAGTGTTTTGGAGAAGCTTTGTGTACACAAAAACATGCAGTATTGGTGTCTGAAACACAAAGACAGGAGACTGAATGTGTTTTGAGAAATGCTAATTCAGCTGCCTAAATGGTCCAAAGTGTTTGGAAAAGCTGCGAGAGAGGCAGTTTGCCTTCTTTTGAAATGTGGAGAAACTAGAAATTCTCCAAGCAATAGTGTGTAAAAAGTCAGCAATTTAAGGGACTTGGATTATTTAATTGTCCTGTGGTTCTAAAATGTGTTTTTTAAAATTCTCACATGGGAGATGGGCATCACTGGCAAGGCCAGCATTTGTTGCCCATCCTTAATTGCCCATGACAACTGAGTGGCTTGCTAGGCTATTTCAGAGGGCATGTAAGAGTCAACCACATTGCTGTGGGTCTGGAGTCACATGTTGGCCAGACCAGGTAAGGGCAGCAGATTTCCTTCCTGAAAGGACATTAGTGAAGCAGATGAGTTTTTACGACAGTTAGTGATAGCTTCATAGCACCATTACTGAGACTAGCTTTCAATTCCAGACTGCTGTAGTGGGATTTCAACCGGTGTCCCCAGGGCATAAGCCTGGGCCTCTGGATTACTAGTTCAGTAACGTTACCACGGCGTCACCGTTTCCCCTGCGCATGACCAGGAAAGGAAGCTGCTATTGCGTTTACTGATGAAGATCATAAAAAGCATCTGTAACATCCACGAGAGGTGATGAAATTACTGAAGGAAATGTAAATATGATCATCATCAAGGCAGCCTCTAATATCTAAGTGCGAACAAGGAATTCGATGCCTCATTGGACAATTGTAGCTTCAGGTGGATTTTGATAGGGCAGTGCAATCTTGTCAATGAAACATCATGCCCACTTTGGAAAGTTGGTATAAAAATCATTGCAAAGAATGATTCGATGCTTGAGCCAAGCAACTCGGTCAGCTGCTCAAGAGTGCAATCTGCAGGAAGTGACCATTCGCTGGGTGATCCTATTTATAACTCCTTGTAACGTATTAGTGACTAACGGGTGCATTGTCTTGTTAACTGGTATTCCTAGAAAGCCCAGTAAAGACATGAGTGCTTGATTTGGGCTTTGAGTGTTGTCTCATTATTTCTGATAATTCTCATATTCGAGTAGTAGAGCAACCTGTCATGGGGTAGAAGGTTAGGTCTTACAAAGAGATAGAGACAGAGAGAGCGGGGGATGCACAGAGGGAAGAGAGAAAACCCCCCAGAGAGAGAGGCAGATCAACACATATGCGTAGACAGGGAGAGAAATACAGAGACTAAGTAAAACAGGATGTGGGAATAGTGAAATGCTGCGCTGATATGTAAGTGGGATTAGCCTAGAGTTTGAGTTTCAAAAGTTGATGATGCTCTTACAATATACGTGCAGGTCGGGCTGAATGCATAAGTCCCACAGGTATAAATGTGGCTCTTGTTCACTGGCAGGATGACACGGATGAAGTTAAAACAATCGCTCTGCAAGGAAAATGAACAGGAATTAGGTGTTATTGTACCCAGGAATTCTCAGACTGTCTGTACGTTTAGAGGCAAGAGTGTAGGCGAACATAAATACTCAACAATCTCAATTTACCCCACTCTTGTCCCGAAGGCTTGCTGGGGTCTGGATTACACAGCCACCATCCAGTACCCCAACTGAATGGCCTGATCCTGCCTGTCAGCAGCACCCACATCCTCTGCAGGCCAAGGGCACAGGACAGCAACCAGGCTCCTTTCCTGCCCTCCCTAATCCAGAGCCGACTGCAGAGTCCTAGCCCACGCCCTGGCTCCGACCAGGGAACGCAGTGCAAGTGAGGGATGGGATCCTGGATCTTCCACCACCATACCGGGGAGGAGGCAACGTAAGAGAGAGCTGATGCTCAGTGAGTTGGGAGACCAAGGATCACACACCGTGGCATTGTGCATTAGCCCGCCCTCCTTTCCCCTCGTCAGACCCAGATAGGGCTGCCAAAACTCCCGGATTGTCCTGGAAGCTCAGGAATTAAAGGTCAATTTATAGGGACCACCGTATCCAGCAGAACAACACACCTAATGATATCATGGGGAGGAGGGGGTAGAGTACAAGGTCTCTCGCCTGTTGAAAGCAGGGCGGTAGTCTCTCGAAGATGGCAGGGTACGACCTACCACCCCATCCCTGCCATTGCTGTGCCTGATGCCATTTCCCCCCTAGCCCTACCGCTGTAGGGTCTGAGTCAGGGCACAGGCCCCTTTAATTGGGGTGCCATGTCGCTCCCGTTCACGCCCCCCCCACCCCACCTAGTTTCACACAGCGGAACAGCCCAAGAAACACCTGAAGGTGAGGCTTTCTTTCTTTCTGTGCGGCCACAAGGAAACAGGAGTGCTCTTCATGATGAGCACAGTGCCCACAGTCAGGTGAAAATACTGACTGAAATCGGGTTTAAAACTCAACAAGAGTCTGTGATTTGTGGACTGAGAGGTGACAGGACTGATGAGAGGGGTGGATTGACGCTGGGTTGCAGTCACGGTTAGGGGTAAATGGATAAGTCTGCACATCTTACCTCTTTGCTCTTCCCCTTAAAGGAACACTCCTGCACTTTGTTCTCCGTCGCCTTCCAGTGTAGCTGAAACGAGCAACAAAAAAATAGAAAAACCGTATGAAATGCTTTTGAAAGGTGGCGCCTGGCCGCCCTCTGCTCCTACTCCGACTCTCGCTGAGGAACGGGTTCCACGGACATCAGAGATCTTCCAGCCTCTCGCAGGTAGTCACTCCTCACCTATGTGTTGGCAGGCCATTCAACCCTGAGCCTGTCCTCGTCCTTGTCCAACGGCCACATTTTGCAGATGGGGGGGGGGGACCAGGTGCTGGTCATTGGATAGCGACCGGGAACATGATTTTCCATCGTCTCTCTGTCCCAGGGCCACTGAGCTCTAGCGCGGAGCTCCAAACCCCACCACGCTGACTGAGAACAGCTTCAGCATCTGCTCGTACCTGGGATCATACTGTGCCCCCCCAGGGACTTGGCCAAAACCTTCAGCACAATCTCACAGCCAAAATGATGCTGGGCACTGGATAATTCTGTTGGGGGGGGGGGACTGAGGCAGCTGAGAGCTGACGGAGGAGACTGGACAAGGGTTAATTATTATTATCCTTTTAATTACGGATTAATGAAAGCCAGACACAGTAATATGTCTGACAATGAATGTCATTCATTATTGTCTCAAAATATTCATCTGAAGATAACCCTTTCCAGAGCAGTGCATCCAGTCCCACAGCGAGAGACTCCCCAGGAATCAGGACCAATTGCCTGTCCAAGTCGATCACAGTACCTTCGTTCAAGGTTACTACATTCCCCAACTTCCGTTTTGCTTTGTAGCCCTCCTTTCGATTACTTGTTTTTTTAAAAATCACTGTATAGGGGGCAATTTTAACATGCACTAGAGCCCCATCCCAAATTGGGACATTGACAGGATCGGGTGCAACGCTGATTTACCTCCCCCGACTGAATTTACTCTCCTCTAAAGGCAGCATCAGCACGTCTGATTCCCCACAGGCGGGTTATGTTAAAATTGCTCCAGTAGTGATTGCCAGCTGCTATGCTGTTGCTCCAGTCTCTGGAGGGGGCCCTCCAACCCATGATCTCCTGGCCCAGAACTGAGAGCCCCACCCATTGAGTCGCGGCCTGACGCGGGGCGGAAGAGCGAGGTGCGGCACTTGCCTCTTTTATCAACTCCATGCTCCCGACGACAGCCGTGCTGACAGAGAAGAGAATGTCGCGGGCCCCCACGTAGAGCGTCTCCTTGTCCTTACTGAGCAGCAGGGTGCTGTAATTCTGATAGCCTTCCTTGGAAAATTGTGAGAACGTCCGACTGGGGTCGCCTGCAGTGGAGAGAACACAGAGTTGGGGAGAGCTGCCTGCGGAGAAGCCTAAGTGACTAGACCTCGCAGGGCGTCACTCTGAAGGGTCCTCGGCGGGATTGAGACCTCTCCTTCGACCCCTCAGCGCGTTTCAAAATGCCCTCCTTCGCGTTGCCATGCCATGCGTGGGCAAGCCGTGCCAATGAGAGGGAGGTGTGCAGACGGACTGGGGTTGCCACATGTTGCCGAGGTTGAAACAGGAAGGGGAGGGGGAATACTAATATACGAATTAGGAGCAGAAGTAGGCCATTCAGCCCCTCTAGACTGCTCCGGCATTCAATAAGAACATGCCTGATCTGCTTGTGTCTTGAATTCCACACTCCTATCTACCCCCAATTATCTTTGATTCCTTTGCCTAACAAGAATCTATCTACCTCCACCTTTAAAATATTCAATGACCCCACCTCCACCACCTTCTGAGGCAGAGTTCCAAAGTCACACAACCCTCTGAGAGAAAAAAGGCGACCCCTAATTTTAAAACAGTGCCCCCTAGTTCTGGTCTCACCACTAGAGGAAACATCCTTTCCACAAACACCTTGTCAAGACCAGTCAGGATCTTATAAACGTCAATCAAGTCTCCCTTCCTCATAAGCTACCTCTCATTCCAGGTATCAGTCTAGTAAATAAAAACAAGAAATGCTGGAACCACTCAGCAGGTCTGGCAGCATCTGTGGAAAGAGAAGCAGAGTTAACGTTTCGGGTCAGTGACCCTTCATCGGAACTAGTAAACCTCCTCTGAACCGCCTCCAATGCATTTACATCCTTCCTTAAATAAGGAGATCAAAACTGCACACATTATTCGAGATGTGGTCTCACCAATGACCTGTATAACTGAAGCATAACATCCTTACTTTTATTTTCAATTCCTCCTGTAATAAAGGATAGCATTCCATTGGCCTTCTTTATGACTTGCTGTATCTGCATACTAACTTGTTGTGACTCATGCACTAGAAAACCTAGATCCCTCTGCACCTCGGAATTCTGCAGTCGTTCTCCGTTTAAGTAATACTCTGCTTTTTCATTCCTCCTGTCAAAGTGGACAACTTCACATTTGGATGTGGGGTGAAGGAGATGCAGGGAGTTTGTGAGGAGAGTCCAGTCATGACTGGAGAATCTCTCACTGACATTTGTGCGAGATGGGAAACAGGAATAACTGGGAGAACTTTGATCTGCAGTTTAAAAAAAAAACAGACTTCTGTTCTTGAATGTCACCTAAAACTTGCCGGACTGTCCTGCTCAAGAAGAGCTCCACCCTGTCCAAACCCAGATGTGTAGCTGAGGAAGAAGAAAATCTCTCACTGAAGACCTAGCAGCTGGTAGTATATTAGCACAGGCAGTGGCTTAAGCACATTTGAGGGATCGCCACAGGCTGAAACCACAGGCTTGGGTGGGGTTGAAGATGAATGTGGGACATATACATTAAAAAAGACATTTTTTTAAAAAAAACAACTTCAAACCATTTGTTTACTTCCGTCTTCCCAATTGTATAAGTACCACCACGACATCTGCCACAGATACATCAATCAACTGAAAACAGCGATGAGTTACAGCATGTAGGCAATGCCAACTCAATACCCAAAACCCAGATCCTAAAGCCGTGAAACTGCCTTTACAAAATTGGTCTTCAAAATAAATTTTAGTTGAGCTCACCAACGTGAAGCATCCCAAGGCCGAGGAATGGGATGTTCTGATTTCAGGAACTCACCGGCTCATCAAACACTCCCAGGACAGGGACAGCATGGGGTTAGATACAGAGTAAAGCTCCCTCTACACTGTCCCCATCAAACACTCCCAGGACAGGTACAGCACAGGGTTAGATACAGAGTAAAGTTCCCTCTACACTGTCCCCCATCAAACACTCCCAGGACAGGTACAGCATGGAGGTTAGATACAGAGTAAAGCTCCCTCTACACTGTCCCCATCAAACACTCCCAGGACAGGTACAGCACAGGGTTAGATACAGAGTAAAGCTCCCTCTACACTGTCCCCATCAAACACTCCCAGGACAGGTACAGTACGGGGGTTAGATACAGAGTAAAGCTCCCTCTACACTGTCCCCCATCAAACACTCCCAGGACAGGTACAGTACGGGGGTTAGATACAGAGTAAAGCTCCCTCTACACTGTCCCCCATCAAACACTCCCAGGACAGGTACAGTACGGGGTTGGAAAAAAAGAAAAGAAAAAAAAAAAACAGGGTTAGATACAGAGTAAAACTCCCTCTACACTGTCCCCATCAAACACTCCCAGGACAGGTACAGCACAGGGTTAGATACAGAGTAAAGCTCCCTCTACACTGTCCCCCATCAAACACTCCCAGGACAGTTACAGCACGGGGGTTAGATACAGAGTAAAGCTCCCTCTACACCGTCCCCATCAAACACTCCCAGGCCAATCTTCCTGTGAGCGCCTCGGCAGCGAGTACTGGCAGACTATTCAACCACAGTGGGCATCTCAGTCCAGTCAGATCCTGTCCTCACTTGATGTCCCCCCACCCAGTTCCCAGCAGGCGGTGGCCGTTCACTGGATAATGATCAGGAGCAGGAAGCCATGTTGATTATGCCGCATTCTCACGCAGGACCACTGAGGGCCAATGACGGGGCCAGGGCAGTTCACGCGGCAATCGGACCATCCTGGCACAGTACGGGTTCAAAGGGGACCAGGGTGGCGATGTGGAGGGACAAGGGGAAAAATGAATGCAAAGTGTGCTGCAGGAGGCTAGCCCAAACGCGGGAGGGGAGCCAGGCACTAATTGGTGCTCACCGTAGCTGAAGGAGATCCGAGCAATCATGTCCTCCATCGGGTGCATCAGGACTGTGTTCTCCAGCACAGCCAGTGCTAGAATCGCGACGCTCAGCCAGGAGTCCATGGCGATGTGAGGGAGCCAAATCTCGTCTTTGAGCTGTGGCAGCGCAGCAGCAAGTCTGAAAAGACACAGCATCTGTCACATCAACCGCAGCCCCAGATGAGGCAATTTCCTGTGCTTAGCTTGGTTAATCATTTGAGAAGGGCCCTGCAAAGAATTTTTTTTTTTCCTTTTAAAAAATGAGCCAATTCACTTCATCCGCCAATTTTCTCAGTTCCCCTCGGCCTTAAGACATTGAATGCTGAGGATTTACAGTGAGACGTCGACAGGAGCCACGCCGAGGCCAGGTGGAGGCAGTAGAAGGAGCGTACAGGCCACCCCGTCCCCCTCCCCCACCCACCCAAGCAACTGGCCTATCCAACAACCAAACACCACCTGCCCCACATGGGGTAGAGTCTGCAGTTCGCGCATCGGACTCCTCAGCCACGTTAGAACGCACTGAACTGGAGTGGGTTCAGTCCCGAGGGACTGCCTAAGAAGTAGTAGACTGAGGCTGACCAACTCCCTTCAGTACCACAGCCCCACAGGCATTCTTTATATTTAACACTAGACACTGAACGTAGACTGGAAATGGGTGAGTTATCACGGGTTCCCAGGACAGGTACAGCACTGGGTTAGATACAGAGTAAAGCTCCCTCGACACTATCCCCATCAAACACTCCCAGGACAGGTACAGCACTGGGATTGGCTGCTCTCTGATTTGGGAGCCTGAGTTCATCAACGAGGTGCAGCTGACTGTGGCTGTGTGCAGAGGTTGGAGGCTGCAGGCTGTGTAACTGCTGCAAGAGGGAGAGACTCAAACTGAAACAAAAGTTTTTTCCAAATTTCAACAAAGGAAGGAAGGCAGAGAACTGGATGCTCTTTTTGTGAGTTTGCTTGGTACTGAAAGTCTTTTTCATTGATTGTTGGGGGTGGGGAAAGAAGAGACCTGAAGACCTTGGGTGGGGCTGTATTGTTCAATAGGGAGCTCCTGTGTTTAACATCTTTGGATAGGGAGCTCCCTCCCCACCCCAACTATTAAGCCTGGGACAGCTGGAGCTGCCCAGGTGAAGAGACTTTTATCTGAACATCGAGTGAGGCGTGTGCCTGGGCAGCTTACAGCTGACCCAGGTGAAGACATCACCCCACCCCACCCTCCCAACTGGAAGACCAGCTACAAGACTTGTGCAATACTAACAAAGACAGATTCCTCTTGGCCTTCCTCTCCCTCAGCCTCTTCCCCTGTGCTACATCCTTTAAGTGTTACATTTTTGATTTATTGTATTTGTTCTTTTCTTTTTTTTTCTCTCAGCAAAGTGCCTGTAACTCTTCCACCCCATGACTTCTCAGTCCTCTCCGGTGGCGGGGCCCTCCTATGCTGCAGCAGCTGCGACAGCTGCTCCTGTGGCCCCGTCACCATTTAAAATCTTAACATCAAAGCATGGGGTGAAGAGTTACACCCATCCTAATTTGACTATTGAGGCTTGTGTTAAGGCAATGGCCGTGGTTGTCGGCCCCTCGGCCATTGTTGCAGCCTCAAAGATGTATGGGAAGGCTGTGTTCTTCCTGAAGACCGAGCGGGCTGTGTCCCTCGCCCTAAGTACGGGGCTCACAGTGGGTGGGATTTTCCTGCCAGTGGACCCTCTGGGGGCCACTGCACATCGGGTAACCTTGTCGAACGTCCCACCCTTCATTCCTGATGAGCTCCTCCTCCCCCATCTACACCATCTGGGGGAGGTGAGGTCAGGGATCACCCCAGTCCCGCTTGGTCTTCGGGAGCACAGCCTCCGACATGTCTACTCCTTCCGCCGCCAGCTATTCATGCAGCTGGCGCGGGAGGAGGTCTTGGAGGGCCACTTCAGTATAGAGTTTCAGGGGACGGCCTACCGCGTCTTCTGGACCTCGGATGGAGCACGGTGCCACGTCTGCAAGGGGGTGGGGCATGTTCGTAAGAACTGCCCCAACCTCCCGGCCGCCAGCTCCACCTCGGCGGCCCAGAGTGGTTCCACAGCACCTCCTCCCACTCCCCCCGCAGATCCAACAGACACCGCTCAGTCGGTTCCGGAGGCTGTGGTTTTCACAGCCTCCGGTGGGGAGGGGAGCGTCCGTCCGAGCGGAAGGAAGACGCGGGGAAAAAAGAAACATCAAGAGGCGCGTCCCCTGGACTCTTTGACCCAACCCGAGCCTGAGCTCAGCCCAAAGCCCATTCCCACGGAATCCACCTGTCCCAGGGCTGGGCTCAGGCCCAGGGTGACTAAAAAGGGAAAAAAGGGTGCGGAGGCGGAGGCCTCTGATGACATGGAGGTCTCTGAGTCTCCGCGCCCAAGTGCGAAAAATGGAGAAGGCACCCCTCCACAGAAATAACACAGGGCCCTGAGGTGCAGGGCCCATCTGTTGGAGGGGAGCTGCCTCCTGTTTCTGGTCCTCAGGTTCCCCCTACCGCCACCACCAAGGCTGCAAAGTCCGGGCAGGAGCACTCTATTCCTCAGGATGGAGGGGAGGGGATGGCCCCGGTACATGAAGCCCCTCCTGAAGGAGTAAGTGGGGCCCTGCTTGTGGTGGGGGAGCCTGGGGAAGCCGCCCATTCTGCCACTACTACTGGGTCGGGTGTCCTGAATGAAGGGGAGGGCGAGGCCCCAGAGGGTCGGGCCTCCCAGCCGGAGTCCACCACCAACCAGGAGACACCCGACCCAGTTATAACTGAGAATGCTGCCCCATCTGCTGGGCCTGTGGGTGCTGGCGGAGCAGGAGATAGCCTCCTCCCTCCGCCTCCAGTCTCGGCTCCGGCTGGTTTCCCGGAGTCCGGAACTTCTGTCTCCCCTGGACCACTCATTGGCCTGGGGATGGAGGTGGAGGGGGGTCCTGAACCGCTGGTGCCTACAGGCTCCAGTTTCACAATAGAACCCAGAGAGGACTCCTCCGCCATCGATCCTGGGGGTGGGATCGTGACGGAGGCGGGACCAGCTGGCGCGGTCGGGACGTCCGCCCCACAGTGTGTGGTGGATGTGTCGGCCGCTGGCGGTGACGACCCGGAGGCGGATGGGGATTCGGTGCGGGGTATGGAGGATGATCTTGATTCCATCGCCAGTGAGGTGGTGGAGTCCCTCGTGCCTCCCACCGAATCTCCTCTCATCCCCACGGCGGAACTCCGGGATTTCCTCGCGGCTTGCAGAGGTTGCCGCAATAAAGTTCAGCTGGCCCTCGACCGTTGGTCGAATCTGGCGCTGATCATCCAGTCCGTCCGTGCCGCCCTTAAGATAGCGGGCAAGCGCGCGGACGTGAAACTGGTTGAGAGGCGCCGTTTTAATGTGTTCCTCAATGGGTTGCTGGGGGAGTGGAGGGCCAGGTGCACTTCCACTCCCTCCTCACAGTGAGCTGTTGGTGACGGGTTTTAAGCACCTTTGACATGAAGATAACCATAGCCAGCCTCAACATCAACGGCAGCAGAGGGGCTCACCGCAGATTTCACAATCTCTCAGTCCTTAGGGAAGGGAGATACGCGGTGAGCTTTCTGCAGGAAACCCACACCGTTCCGGGAGACGAAGCCACCTGGCTCCTGGAGTGGCAGGGTGGGGTCTACATGAGTCACCTCACCCCTATTTCTAGTGGGGTGGCTATCTTGTTGGCCCCGACTTTTCAGCCGGAGATCTTGGGGGTCAAGGAGCTAGTGCCGGGCCGCTTGCTTCACCTCGCCGTTCGCCTGGGTAGCGTGCCGCTCCACTTTGTGAACGTGTACGCGCCCAGGCCCGGCGCTTTGCAAGCGCGCTTCTTTGAAGAAGTGTCCGCTCTCTTGAGCTCCATCGATAGCGGCGAGTGCATCATCCTCGGGGGGGATTTTAACTGCACCCTCGAGGTGGGGGATCGCTCCGGTCCCCAGCGCGGCCAAGCGTCGGTGGAGAAGTTGAGGGGACTGATCAGCTCCCTTAACTTGGTGGACGTCTGGCGGAATCTCCATCCCGACTCCAGCGCCTTCACGTGGAGGTCTGGAGGAGGGGGGTCGCGAATCGACCGCCTCTACATTTCGCAGGCGTACGTCTCCCGCGTTTCGGCGGCCTCCATGCGGCTGGTGCCGTGCTCGGACCACCGCCTGGTGTGGGCGGAGTTCACTCCGCTCCGCACGCGGGCGGGGTCCGCGTACTGGCACTTTAACAACCGGCTGCTGGAGGACGTGCGATTTCGGGACTCGTTCTGTCGATTCTGGGCCGACTGGAGAAGGAAGCAGGGGGGCTTCCCCTCCTTGAGGCTATGGTGGGATGTGGGCAAGACTCACATCCGCGTCTTCTGTCAGGAGTACGCGAAGGGGTCGACCAAGAGGCGGGAAGCCGAGATCGGGCGCCTTGAGAGGGAGGTGCTCGACTTGGAATCCCGCCTCGGTCATGCCGTCGCGGACCCGGCCCTGTGGCAGGCGTACAAAGAGAAGAAGGGCGCGCTGAGGAACCTGCAGCTCATAGGGTCCCGAGGCGCGTACGTGAGGTCGCGGATCCAGATCCTGAAAGATTTGGACCGCACCTCACCCTTCTTCTACTCGCTGGAAAAATGGCGGGGGGTCCGTAAGCAGCTCGTTGAGCTGCTGGCCGACGACGGATCCTCCATCACGGATCCGGAGGGAATGGGTCTCCTGGTCCGGACGTATTACAGTGCGTTGTTCTCTCCGGATCCGTCCAGCGAGGATGCGCGTAGAGTTTTGTGGGAGGACCTGCCGCAGGTCAGCCCGGAGGGCGCCGAAGGATTGGAGGCTCCGCTCACGTTGGCGGAGCTGACTGGCGCCCTCCACAAGCTCTCGAGGGGCAAATCCCCAGGGCTGGATGGGTTGACCGTGGAGTTCCTCAGGGCGTTCTGGGACGTCCTGGGGGACGATTACGCGCGGGTCCTGGGGGAAAGCCTGGCGACCGGGGAGATGCCCCTCTCGTGGCGCAGGGCGGTCATCGTCCTGCTGCCGAAGAGGGGCGATCTCCGCCTGCTTAAAAACTGGCGTCCGGTCTCCCTCCTCAGCACGGATTACAAGATCTTTGCCCGGGCTATGTCTACCCGCCTGGGCTCCGTGCTGGCCCACATGATCCACCCCGACCAGTCCTACACGGTCCCGGGCCGGTCCATCCAGGACAACATCCACCTGGTCCGGGACCTGATCCATCTTTCCCAGAGGACTGGTCAGTCGGTCGCCTTTCTCTCCCTCGATCAGGAGAAGGCGTTCGACAGGGTGGATCACGATTACCTTTTCGGGACTCTGTGCGCTTTCGGACTCGGGCCGCATTTCATGGCCCGGGTCCGACTTTTATATGCCGCCGCACAGTGTCTAGTCAAAGTTAACGGGTCCTTGACGGCGCCCCTTCGATTTGGGAGAGGAGTGCGTCAGGGGTGCCCCATGTCCGGCCAATTGTATACCATCTGCGTGGAGCCCTTCCTGTGCCTGCTTCGCAGGAGGTTGACGGGATTGGCTCTGCGCGAGCCGGCCATGCGGGTCGTCCTCACGGCTTACGCCGACGACGTGCTCCTCGCAATCACAGATCCCGTTGACTTGCGGAGGATGCGCGTCTGCCAGCAGACCTTTTCTGCCGCGTCCTCCGCGAGGATCAATTGGGAGAAATGTTCTGGACTCCTGGTTGGTCAGTGGCGGGTGGACTCCCTGCCGGAGGAGATGACACCTTTTGCGTGGAGCACCACGCACCTCCTCTATCTGGGAGTCCACCTTAGCCCCGCTGAGGAAGCCTGGCCGGCAAACTGGCAGGAGTTGGAGGCGAAAGTCACCGCTCGGCTGGGGCGCTGGACAGGACTGCTCCGAGTGCTTTCCTACAGGGGCCGAGCGTTGGTCATAAACCAACTGGTGGCCTCCATGCTGTGGTACCGGTTGGTCACTTTGGCCCCGCCCCCTGTATTTGCCACCAAGATCCAGAAGAAACTCGTCGATTTCTTCTGGGGCAAGAGGAAACACTGGGTCTCTGCCGCGGTCCTGAGTCTCCCGATCGAGGAGGGCGGTCAGTCGCTGGTGTGCGTCCGCACCCAGGCTGCGACTCTCCGCCTTCGGACCCTGCAGAGATACCTGTACGTCGAGCGTCCTCCCAGATGGTGTGCGCTGGCGACGTATTTTTTCCGCCAGTGTCACTGCCTTCAAGACGACACGCAGCTCCCGGTGGAGTCCGTTAGCCGCGCCTCTCTGAGGGAGTTGCCTGTCTTGTACCGGGATCTTTTCCGAGTCTGGAACATGGTCGCCTCCAGTCAGGGCGCTCCCCCGCCGGCGGAGGAGAGCGCCTCGGCTGTCCGGGCGGCCGACTCCGGGGACGGTCCGGCGGGCGGAGGAGTAGCCGAAACCCCTGGGACGCCCCTCACTGCGGGTGGCGAGGGGGCTCGGGAGTGCGGAGCGATCCCGGCCGAGCTGACCCCCGCTCGTCCGGAACTGCTCATCGGACCCAGGCCCCGAAACCCTCCTCGGGAGCCGGTCCCGCACAACCCGAGCCGCCTCTCGGAAATGCCCTCCGTGCCATTCCAATCGGCGCGGAGGGGTTTCCTGTACGGGCTGCTCCTGCACACTCTCCACTTCCTCGCCCTCGTCAGCCGGCCAGACACGCCCTGGCGGTCCGCGTTGCCATCTGGCGGCGAGGGGAAACCCCGATGGAGGTCTCTCTACGAGGGAGTCTTCCCCCTTTACATCGGGGACCTGGGGTGGAGGGTGCTGCACAGAGCAGTCCCGTGCAATAGGCTTTTAAGTAGGTTCACGGACTCCCAGGCCACCTGTACTTTCTGCGGCCTGGACGAGTCCGTGTTCCACATTTATATGGAGTGTGCGAGGTTGCAGCCCCTATTTGAGTATCTGAAGGGGCTGCTCCTCAAATTCTGGTTGCACTTCAGTCCCACGCTCCTGATCTTTGGGCACCCGGTGCGGAGGGGCTTGGGCCGGGAGGAGGATCTCCTCGTCGGTCTGCTCCTGGGCCTGGCCAAGGTGGCAATTCACAGGTCCAGGTTGCGGGCCGTCGGGGGGTCCGTCCTCCCCGATTGCCTGCCCCTCTTCCGCGGTTACGTTCGCGCCCGGGTGTCCCTGGAAAAGGAGCATGCGGTGTCCGCCGGTACGCTTGAGGCCTTCCGCGACCGGTGGGCACCGCAGGGACTGGAGTGCATTGTCGACGCCGAGAATGGCATTTTAATTTGAGTTTTTTGTTTATTTATCTGGTTTTAATAAAGTTATTTTAAAAATATAAGTGTGTATATAAAGGGGGCCTGAGGAATAAGGGCCCCCTCGACATAAAATATATAAAAGGGGCCTGGGGTATAAAGGTCACCTTGGAAAAAAAAGAAAAAAAAAAAAAACGGGGTAGATACAGAGTAAAGCTCCCTCGACACTGTCCCCATCAAACACTCCCAGGACAGGTACAGTACGGGGTTAGATACAGACTAAAGCTCCCTCTACACTGTCCCATCAAACACTCCCAGGACAGGTACAGTACGGGGATTGGCTGGGCAATTTGGAGCATTTCCTGCAAGCAATCAGGGGGAGCAGCTGCACCTGTGCTGCAGCAACTGCAGAGTGGAGAGTGGAAACTGCAGCAACTGGAGAAAGGTGAATACAGAGTGGAGAGTGGAGACTGCAGCAACTGGGGAGAGAGACTGGAGAAAGGTGAATACAGAGTGGAGGGAAACCATCAAGGAAGGCTGCAATTTTTCTGGAGAGGTGGGTGTCAGGGCACCTGAAAGACTATTAAGTTTTAAACTGTTTGGGGGAGGGAGAAGAGGCCTGAAGACTCAGGGGTGGGGCAGCCAAATCCAGTAGGGGCCCCTGTATTTGTATCGGTGTTTGCACACAGGGAGCTCCCTCCCCACCCCAACTGCCTGCTCGGGACAGCTGGAGTTGCCCGGGTGAAGACTGTCTTGTTAAAATCAGAAGAGGAGAGTACCGGGCGGTTCCAGCTGTCCCGGGCGAAGAAGCCTCCCCCAACTGGAAGACAACAAACAGTTTTGGACTAATTGTTATAAAGGTGCTCCAACTGGCAGTTGGATCAAACATCCTTTTCAGCCTTTCTCTCCCTTCCTCCACTCAGTCGCCTCAGTCACCTATCCTCCCCATTTCCTTTACCATCCTACCCCATCCTCCTCTACTCCCACTCCACCTTGTTTAAAGTTTGCTTTTTTTAAAATTGTGTAAATTTGTTTTGTTTCTTGGGGGTGGACGTGGCTCTTAGACCCCATGGCAAGCCCTCCTTCGCCGGTGGCGGGGCCTTCCCGTACATATGCTGCTGCGGCTGCTGCAGCTGCACCTGTTGCCCCGTCACCTTTTGCTTTATCAACATCGAAGCATGGGGTCAAGAGCTACGTCCACCCGAACATGACTAAAGAGGCATGCGTGAAAGCGATGGCCGAGGTTGTCGGCCCTTCGGCCATTGTTGCAGCCTCTAAAATGTACGGGAAGGCAGTGTTATTCCTGAAGACCGAGCGGGCGGTGTCCCTGTCTCTGAGCAAGGGGCTCACCGTGGGCGGGACCTTTCTGCCAGTGGACCCCCTGGAGGCCACTGCGCAAAGGCTCATTTTATCCAATGTCCCACCCTTCATCCCTGGTGAGCTCCTCCTTCCCCACCTGCACCATCTGGGGGAGGTAAAGACGGGGCTCACCCCAGTCCCGCTCGGTCTTCGGGAGAACAGCCTCCGACACGTGTACTCCTTCCGCCGCCAGTTATTCATGCAGCTGGCGCGGGAGGAGGTGACAAGAGGGCCACTTTAATGTAGAATTCCAGGGGACGGCCTACCGCATCTTCTGGACCTTGGACGGGGTGCGGTGCCATGTCTGTAAGGGGGTGGGGCATGTTCGCAAGAACTGCCCCATCCTCCCGGCTGCCAACTCCGACTCGGCGGCCCAGGGTGGCGACGCTGCACCTCCTCCCACCCCCCCTACACGTCCACCAGATACCATTCAGTCGGTACCGGAGGCTGTGGTTTTCACGGCCTCCGGCAGGGAGGGGGGTGACCGTCCAAGTGGAAGGAAGGGGCGGAGGAGAAATAAACATCGAGAGGCGCGTCCCCTGGACACCGTGACACTACCCGAGTCTGAGTTCAGCACAAAGCCCGATCTCGGGAAGTCAACTTGCCCCAGGGCTGGGCTCAGGCCCAGGGTGAATAAAAAAAAGGAAAGTGTGGAGGTGGAGGCCTCTGATGATATGGAGGTCTCTGAGCCTCTGCGCCCTGGTGGGAAAAAGAGGAGAAGGCACCCCTCCACAGAGGTAATGAGGGGCCCTGAGGCGCAGGGCCCATCTGTTGGAGGGGAGCTGTCTCCTGTCTCGGGTCCCCAGGTTTCCCCTACCGCCACCACCAAGGCTATAAAGTCCGGGCAGGAGCTCCCTATTCCTCAGGATAGAGGGGAGGGGAAGGCCCCGGTACATGAGGCCCCTCCTGAAGGAGTAAGTGGGGCCCTGCTTGTGGTGGGGGAGCCTGGGGACTCCGCCCATTCTGCCACTGCTACTGGGTCGGGTGCCCTGAGTGAAGGGGAGGGCGAGGCCCCAGAGGGCCGGCCCTCCCAGCCGGAGTCCACCACCAACCTAGAGACACCCGACCCGGTTATAACTGAGAATGCTGCCCCATCTGCTGGGCCTGTGGGTGCTGGCGGAGCGGGAGATGGCCTCCTCTCTCCGCCTCCAGTCACGGCTCCGGCTGGTTTCCCGGAGTCCGGAACTTCTGTCTCCCCTGGACCACTCATTGGCCTGGGGACGGAGGTGGAGCGGGGTCCTGATCCGCTGGTGCCTACAGGCTCCAGTTTCACAATAGAACCCAGAGAGGACTCCTCCGCCATCGATCCTGGGGGTGGGATCGTGACGGAGGCGGGACCAGCTGACGCGGCCGGGACGTCTGCCCCACAGTGTGCGGTGGATGTGTCGGCCGCTGGCGGTGACGACCCGGAGGAGGATGGGGATTCGGTGCGGGGCACGGAGGATGATCTTGATTCCATCGCCAGTGAGGTGGTGGAGTCCCTCGTGCCTCCCACCGAATCTCCTCTCATCCCCACGGCGGAACTCCGGGATTTCCTCGCGGCTTGCAGGGGTTGCCGCAATAAAGTTCAGCTGGCCCTCGACCGTTGGTCGAATCTGGCGCTGATCATACAGTCCATCCGTGCCGCCGTTAAGATAGCGGGCAAGCGCTGCGGACGTGAAACTGGTTGAGAGGTGCCGGTTTAATGTGTTCCTCAATGGGTTGCTGGGGGAGTGGAGGGCCAGGTTCACTTCCACTCCCTCCTCACAGTGAGCTGTTGGTGACGGGTTTTAAGTACCTTTGACATGAAGATAACCATAGCCAGCCTCAACATCAACGGCAGCAGAGGGGCTCACCGCAGATTTCACAATCTCTCAGTCCTCAGGGAAGGGAGATACGTGGTGAGCTTTCTGCAGGAAACCCACACCGTTCCGGGAGACGAAGCCACCTGGCTCCTGGAGTGGCAGGGTGGGGTCTACATGAGTCACCTCACCCCTATTTCTAGTGGGGTGGCTATCTTGTTGGCCCCGACTTTTCAGCCGGAGATCTTGGGGGTCAAGTAGCTAGTGCCGGGCCACTTGCTCCACCTCGCCGTTCGCCTGGGTAGCGTGCCGCTCCACTTTGTGAACGTGTACGCGCCCAGGCCCAGCGCTTTGCAAGCGCGCTTCTTTGCAGAAGTGTCCGCTCTCTTGAGCTCCATCGATAGCGGCGGGTGCATCATCCTCGGGGGGGATTTTAACTGCACCCTCGAGGTGGGGGATCGCTCCGGTCCCCAACGCAGCCAAGCGTCGGTGGAGAAGTTGAGGGGACTGATCAGCTCCCTTAACTTGGTGGACGTCTGGCGGAATCTCCATCCCGACTCCAGCGCCTTCACGTGGAGGTCTGGAGGAGGTGGGTCGCGAATCGACCGGCTCTACTTTTCGCAGGCGTACGTCTCCTGCGTCTTGGCAGCCTCCGTGCGACTGGTTCACTCCACTCCGCACGCCGGCACGGTCCACATACTGGCACTTTAACAACCGGCTGCTGGAGGACAAGTGATTCCGGGACTATTTCCATTGATTCTGGGCCGACTGGAGAAGGAAGCGGGGGCTTCCCCTCCTTGAGGCTATTATGGGATGTGGGCAAGACTCACATCCGTGTCTTCTGTCAGGTGTACGCCAAGGGGTCAACCAAGAGGCGGGAAGCCGAGATCAGGCACCTAGCGAGGGAGGTGCTCGACTTGGGAGTCCCACCTCGGTCATGCCGTCGCGGACTTGGCCCTGTGGCAGGCGTACAAAGAGAAGCAGGGTGCGCTGAGGGACCTGGAGCTCATAGGGTCCCGAAGCGCGTACGTGAGGTCGCGGATCCAGATTTGGACTGCGCCTCACCCTTCTTCTACTCGCTGGAAAAATGGCGGGGATCCGTAAGCAGCTCGTTGAGCTTCTAGCTGACGACTGATCCTCCATCACGGATCCGGAGGGAATGGGCCTCCTGGTCCGTACCTATTACGGTGCGTTGTTCTCTCTGGATCCGTCCAGCGAGGACGCACGCAGAGTTTTGAAGGAGGGTCTTCCGAAGGTCAGCCCAGAGGGCGCCGAAGGATTGGAGGCTCTGCTCACATTGGCCCTCCACCAGCTCTCAAGGGGCAAATCTCCGGGGCTGGACGGGCCGACCGTGGAGTTTCTCAGGGAATTCTGGGACGTCCTGGGGGATAATTATGCGCGGGTCTTGGGGGAAAGCCTGGTGACCGGGGAGATGCTCCTCTCGTGGCACAGGGCGGCCATCACCCTGCTACCCAAGAATGGCGATCTTTGCTTGCTTAAGAACTGGCGTCCGGTCTCCCTCCTCACTATGGATTGCAAGATCTTTTCCCGGGCTATGGCTACCTGCCTGGGTTCTGTGCTGGCCCACATGATCCACCCCGACCAGTCCTACACGGTCCCGGGCCAGTCCATCCAGGACAACATCCACCTGCTCTGGGACCTGACCCTCATTCCCAGAGGCCTGGTCTGTCGGTCGCCTTTCTCTCCTTCAATCAGGAGAAGGCATTCAACAGGGTGGATCACAAATATATTTTCGGGACTCTGCACGCATTCGGACTTGGGCCGCATTTTGTGGCCCGGGTCCGACTTTTATACACCGCCACAGAGTGTCTGGTTAAAGTTAACGGGTCCTTGACGGCACCCCTTCGCTTTGGGAGAGGAGAGCATCAGGGATGCCCCATGTTCGCCCAATTGTATACCATCTGCACGGAGCTATTCTTGTGGCTGCTTCTGAGGAGGTTGACGGGTTTGGCTCTGCGCGGGCCGGCCACGCGGGTTGTCATCTTGGCTTATGCCGATGACGAGCTCCTCACGGTCACAGATCCCGTTGACTTGTGGAGGATGCACGATTGCCAGCAGACCTTTTCTGCTGCGTCCTCCGCGAGGATCAATTGGGAGAAATGTTCCGGACTCCTGGTGGGTCAGTGGCGGGTGGACTCCCTGCTGGAGCAGTGGACAGCTTTTGCGTGGAGCACCACGCACCTCCTCCATCTGGGAGTTCACCTTAGTCCCGCTAAGGATACTTGGCCGGCAAACTGGCAGGAGTTGGAGGCGAAAGTCACCGCTCGGCTGGGGCGCTGGACAGGACTGCTCCGAGTGCTTTCCTACAGGGGCTGAGCGCTGGTCGTAAACCAATTGGTGGCCTCGATTCTGTGGTACCAGTTGGTCACTTTGGCCCCGCCCTCTGCATTTTCCACCAAGAGGAAACACTGGGTCCCTGTTGAGGTCCTGAGTCTCCCGATTGAGGAGGGCGGCCAGTCGCTGGTGTGCGTCTGCACCCAGGCTGTGACTCTCTGCCTTCGGACCCTGCTGAGATACCTGTGCATTGAGTGCCCTCCTGTATTTTTTCCGCCAGGTTCAGTGTCTGACCCCGAGAGAGAGAGAGACAGCAGAGAAATACAGAAACATCTCAGTGCAGGGTAGTGGACAGCCCCCCAGTAGCTCATCCCACCAGCCAGTGGGATACTGAGCCATGCGGAATAGGAAGATCCCAGGACCATCCCTGCTCCGTGCTGAATTTGCAGATCGAGTTGTCAGAGGGGTGGGGGTGGTGGGCTGTGAGAATGTTGGGAAGACAGGACCAGGCTTAGGTACGATGCCTCCCATAGTGGAATTGTTTACTTGAACTTGAAGGGGGAAATTGGGCACTGGCGGGGAGGGGTGGGGGGGGGGGGTGGGATTTGGAAAGTCTGCATGGTTGGAAAAACTGACTCGCAGTATACAGCCTGACTATTTTCCAGCAAGATGGAGAGGTTGTAGAGGGCATGGAGGTGAAATGGTCACAATAGAATCAGGAAGTGAAGACTGGCTCACAAAGCACATGTGGTTACTCTGTGTCACACGCACTGAGGGGCTCAGAGGTGTAAATAAGCTGAGCTCAGCAAAGCTACAGAGCAAAACATGTCAAGGCAAAAGAACCTGAGGCGACATGAGAACAAACTTTTTTTTTTAAACGCAGCGAGTGGTTAGGATCTGGATTGTGCTGCCTGAGTGTGTGGTGCAGGCAGATTCATTCGTTGCTATCAAAAGGGAAGTGGATAATTATCTGAAGAGAAGAGATTTGCAGGGTTACAGGAAAAGGCAGGGGCAGTGGGGCGAGCTGTGTTGCTCTTGCAAACAGCTGGCACGGACACGATGAACCGAATGGCCTCCTTCTGTGCTGCAGACATTCTATGATTCTAAGGTAAACTCCGACTGCCCAAATCATGCGCCCCCCCCGCCTTTCACATTGCTCGGGGCTGAGACAGGGCCTGTTGTTTGGTGTCCCAAGACTCAAGTGGTCTGGTCGAGTTTGGTCATCTGACAGGAGGGTTTCTTTTCTAGGTTGATTCAAACTGACTGGCAAACTTCTGACATCAGCACTGAATGATATCAGACAAACCCCCACTTCAGACTCCCGTGCCTCTTCATGCCTAAGCAACCTATTCATTCACGGAGGGCATCACAGCCGAGGCCGATCCTGTCCTGATCTGATGGTCATACACGTACATACACACATGCACACTCACAGCCTCTACAGCAGTGAGGTCTCTCTCACACACACACCCACCCTCTACAGCATAGTGAGGTCTCTCTCTCTCACACACATACACACTCACCCTCTACAGAGTGAGGTCTCTCTCTCCCACACACACACACTGAAGTCTCTCTCTCACACACACACACACTCTGAGATCTCTCTCTCTTGTGCACGCACACACACAGTGAAGTCTCTCTCTCTCTCCCACACACACACACACACACACAGTGAGATCTCTCTCTCTTGTGTACGCACGCACGCACACACACAGTGAGGTCTCTCTCTCTTGTGTACGCACACACACAGTGAGGTCTCTCTCTCTTGTGTACGCACACACACAGTGAGGTCTCTCTCTCTTGTGTACGCACACACACAGTGAAGTCTCTCTCACTCACACACACACACAGAGTGAGGTCTCTCTCTCACACACACACTCACACAGAGTGAGGTCTCTCTCTCTCACACACACACACTCACACAGAGTGAGGTCTCTCTCTCTCACACACACACACTCACACAGAGTGAGGTCTCTCTCTCTCACACACACACACACACACACACAGAGATCTCTCTTTTGTGTACGCACGCACGCACACACACAGTGAAGTCTCTCTCTCACACACACGCACGCACACACACACACAGTGAAGTCTCTCTCTCACACACACGCACGCACACACACACAGTGAAGTCTCTCTCTCACACACACACACACACACAGTGAGGTCTCTCTCTCTTGTGTAAGCACACACACAGTGAAGTCTCTCTCACACACACACACGCACACACACACACACACACACACACACACACACACACACACAGAGTGAGGTCTCTCTCTCACACACACACTCACACAGAGTGAGGTCTCTCTCACACACACACACACACACACACACACACACAGAATGAAGTCTCTCTCTCTCACGCACACACACACACAGATCTCTCTTTTGTGTACGCACGCACGCACACACACACACAGTGAAGTCTCTCTCTCACACACACGCACGCACACACACAGTGAAGTCTCTCTCTCACACACAGTGAGATCTCTCTCTGTTGTGTATGCACGCACACACACACAGTGAAGTCTCTCTCTCTCACACACAGTGAGATCTCTCTCTGTTGTGTATGCACACACACACACAGTGAAGTCTCTCTCTCACACACACACACAGTGAAGACTCTCTCTCTTGTGTACGCACGCACACACACAGTGAAGTCTCTCTCTCTTGTGTACGCACGCACACACACAGTGAAGTCTCTCACACACACAGTGAAGTCTCTCTCTCTTGTGTACGCACGCACACTCAGTGAAATCTCTCTCTCACACACACACACAGAGTGAGGTCTCTCTTTCTTGTGTACGCACGCACGCACACACACAGTGAGGTCTCTCTCTCACACACACACAGTGAGGTCTCTCTCGCTCACACACACAGTGAAGTCTCTCTCGTGTAAGCACGCACGCACGCACACAGTGAGGTCACACACACACACACACACACACACACACACACACACACACACACACACACACACACACACACACACACACACACACACACACACACACACACACACACACACACACACACACACACACACACACACTCTTACCAACAATAACAATGGTTTGCAATTATATACCATAGTAAAAACATCCCAAGCCTGCTTCCCAGGAGCAATTATCAAACCAAATTTGACTCCGAGCCACATAAGGAGATATTAGTACAGGCAACCAAAAAACTCGGTCAAGGAGGTCGGTTTTAAGGAGCGTCTTAAAGGAGGAGAGAGAGGGGGCGAGGTTTAGGGAGGGAATTCCAGAGCTTAGGCCCCAGGCAGCTGAAGGCACTGCCGCCAATGGTGGAGCGATGGGAATTGGGGGATGCGCAAGAGGCTGGAATTGGAAGAGCGCAGAGATCTCGGACGGTTGTAGGGTTTGGAGGAGGCAACAGAGATAGGGAGGAGAGCGAGCAGGAACTGGAACCATGGAACCAATTGTCTTGCCCTGGCAGGAATTGCAGTCTGGAAACGAATGCTGGGCATTCCTCTGCTCTGTATCACTCAGCAGTACACAGGGTTATAATCTGTACCTACTGATCCATCAGTGGAACTAAAGGCAGGCATTTTAATAAGAAATCAACTCCACAAGTGATGAACAGAGCAACAGAAAATACATTTAGCCAGAATTCTACACCTTCCTTCCTCCAAATACCTCATTTGACACTCTCTTCCTCCTGCCCGCATCCTCACTCCACTGAAGACAAGACTCATCACACAGTCTGAATTTGGGTTTACCGCCTCTGTAATGAAAGACTGGCATTTCTATAGTATCTTTCAGAACCTCAGGATGTCCCAAAGTGCGTTACAGCCAATGAAGAGCTTTTTGAAGTGTAGTTACTGTTGGAAAGAAGGAAACACAGCAAGATCCCACAAACAGCAACGTGATAATGACCCAGATCAGGTTTTTAGGTATTGATTAAGGGATAAACTTGAGCCCAGGACAGTGGTAAGCATGCCCCTGCTCTTCCAAATGGTGGCCATACAATTTTTTAAACACCTGAGAGGTCATAGGGAGGCCTTGGATAAATGTCTCATCAATGCGGCACTCCCTGAGTACTGACACTCGGACAGTGCGGCACTCCCTCAGTACTCACCCACCGACAGTGCAGCACTCCCTGAGTACTGACACTCGGACAGTGCGGCGCCCTCTCAGTACTGACCCGCCGACAGTGCGGCGCCCCCTCAGTACTGACCCACCGACAGTGCGGCGCTCCCTGAGTACTGACACTCGGACAGTGCGGCGCCCCCTCAGTGCTGACCCGCCGACAGTGCGGCGCTCCCTCAGTGCTGACCCGCCGACAGTGCGGCGCTCCCTCAGTGCTGACCCGCCGACAGTGCGGCGCCCCCTCGGTGCTGACCCGCCGACAGTGCGGCGCCCCCTCAGTGCTGACCCGCCGACAGTGCGGCGCCCCCTCAGTGCTGACCCGCCGACAGTGCGGCGCCCCCTCAGTGCTGACCCGCCGACAGTGCGGCGCTCCCTCAGTGCTGACCCGCCGACAGTGCGGCGCTCCCTCAGTGCTGACCCGCCGACAGTGCGGCGCTCCCTCAGTGCTGACCCGCCGACAGTGCGGCGCTCCCTCAGTGCTGACCCGCCGACAGTGCGGCGCTCCCTCAGTGCTGACCCGCCGACAGTGCGGCGCTCCCTCAGTGCTGACCCGCCGACAGTGCGGCGCTCCCTCAGTGCTGACCCGCCGACAGTGCGGCGCTCCCTCAGTGCTGACCCGCCGACAGTGCGGCACTCCCTCAGTGCTGACCCGCCGACAGTGCGGCACTCCCTCAGTACTGGCACTGGGAGTGTTGGCCTGGATTCTACGCTCACACAACCTTCTGAATGAGGTGGGAGATAGATCTACCCCACTGATCAACGGCTGACTGCTTGTCAGATTCTGTAAGTCCCCACTCAATCACTTCCTTTCAAGACCCAAGAGCCTGAGGACGGCACATTCAGCCAGAACGTGATTTTGTCCCTGTTCACTTCATTCGAGGGCTGAGATTTCTCAGTCCTCCAGCATAGCTCACTCCTCAATACACACACCATGTACAAAAACGCACTGAAGCTCCGAGAATGGTCAGTGAACATCAGTCCAGCCAGCGCAGCTTGTAATTCCAGCACAGTGCTCAGTACCGACTCTGGGGGAACCCATCACTCTTTCACTCATGAGTCGCATCACCCATGGCAACGGCCTTCTGCCTCAAAGAATATCTGCTCTCGGAGCACGCACGTCAATCACTGCTTTGTAAAATTAAAACAAGAAGGTGCAGGGAAGCTCCACATGGCACAGGATGAAGCTATTAACCTGCTGCCGCCCGCTAATTATTGCTGTTCATGGCTTCAGCAGGAATGATGGTGTTGCCTCCCATTGATGCTCTGAGCTGCTATCTGATGCTTGGCTGCCTCACAGCATTTGTAATTCCTCCCTTCCCCCTCCTTCCCTTCCCCTGAGGGACTGTCACCTCAAACCATCCCCCCCCCCGCCACCCTCCCCACACAATGACTCAGACCCTGCCCTTCAAATATTAACGCACACAGGCCTGGTTTCTGACAGAAAGGCTTCAATCTACTCCGGGTGACTGACACTGCCACCTGGGATGGCGTCCTTTAAAAATTTATCATCCCCTTTATCACCGGTTTTATTTTTAAAGATTATTTCTTACTCACAGGAGGTGGGCGTCGCTGGTAGGGCCTCCTGCATTTGTTGCCCATCCCTGGGCGGGGATGGGGCTGCCTTCTTGACCCAATGCGGTCCGTGCGGTGTAGATATGACACAATGGAGCGTCTCGCTGGGCCAATTCGCCGGGGCAGACCACGTCGGCCCGGGGATGGAGTCACATATCGGCCCAGACCGGGCGAGGACGGTAGGTTTCATGTTGTTTCTCGCCACCACGCGGACTGCAGCGGTTCAACGTGGCGGCCCCCAACCCCCATCGCCTCAAGGGAGGGGGCAAAAAATGCCAGCGACGTCCACATTAAAACAAACGTCAACCACTGATGGAAGGTTATAAAGCAAAATGTATGCTAGAATACAAATTTCTAGATACAACTGAGAGAGAGAGAGGGGTGGGATTTAGTTTTTAAAAGAAAGGAAGACAGATGGTTTCTCTGAAGTCGAAGAAATTAGAGAAATATATTAAGGAATTTCTTTTGTCAAAGCTTTGGATAAAATAAAAATCAGAGAGTTTAACCTAAGTGCAGAGTTTCAGGGACAGCGATTCAAGGAATTATAGAACGATACAGAGCAGGAGGAGGCCATTCAGCCCATCGTGCCTGTGCTGGCTCTTTGAAAGAGCTATCCAATTAGTCGCACTCCCACCCGCCCCTGCCCCCGCCCCCCGCCCACTCTTTCTCCCATTTCCCTGCAAACCTTTCCCCACTGAAGAAAAATCCTACTCTCACGGGGCAGATCGCACAGCCTGGGGCACTAGGCCTCTGTTTCACATCTGCAGCAGGCGAACAAAGGGGGGGGGGTGGGAACCTCGCGCCCACGCTCATTTTACACACCTCACCTGGGCTCCCGGCTTTTATTCACGCACTACGCTGCAGGGTTCGCCATCGAGTGAGGAGGGAGGTGCTCCGACGACTGAAAGGGCAAGGTACAAGAGACTGAATCCTCAGTGAACTGGACTCTGCATCACAAAGAAGATTACGGATTTACTTTCGCACGGCTGCAACTGTCTGGAGAGGAATTAGTGCTGTGACCATGAGACCACAAACCCCCACCAACAGCACTCCCGTCCCCATCCCCGGAAGATCTCTGCAAGCCAGGGCCATGCTCGGTTTTTGTTTTTTTTTGCACAATCCCTGCCTCCGAGTCAGAATCGAGGGTGCCAGACCCACTCCAGAGACTCGTGCATGTAATCCAGACTGACACACCTCAGCGCCAGTACTGAGGGAGTGCTGCACTGTTGGAGTCGCCGTCTTTTGGATGAGGCGCTAAACCGAGGCCCCGTCTTCCATCTCGGGTGGATGCAAAAGATCCCACGGCCGCTATTTTGAAGAGGAGCAGGGGTGGGGGGAGTTCACCCCGGTGTCCTGGGGCCCAATATCTTATCCCTTAACCAACATCACTAAAACAGATGATCTGGTTATTATCACATTGTTGTTTGTGGGAGCTTGCTGTGTTGCTCTTGCAGGAAGCAGGCAAAGACACGATGGGTCAAATGGCCTCCTTCTGTGCTGTAATTATTCTATGATTCTAAATTGGCTGCTGCGTTTTCTACACCAGTGACTGCACTTCAAAAGTGCTTCACTGGCTGTGAAGCACTTTGAGACATCCTGAGGTTGTGAAAGGTGCTACAGAAATGCACATCTTATATTATTGGTGTCTTTTTCTTTTGCCCATTACCCCCTGCATCACTGCACCCCCCCACACCCCCCCCCTCACCCCAAAGATACTGCCTCAGTGTTGGGGCTATATCCCCACAGGTGGCCAGCTGCATCCAGCAATCATTCATCCCTTGGAAGCCTACAGAGTGCTGGCAGGCTACTTGACTGCGAGTGGCATCACACGCCCTCGCACACTCGTGATCAGGTCCAGGCGCGCTGCCTCCTCTTTGGAAACTCTTGGTAGCCCAGGGATACCGAGGCCAACTGCAGAAACAACAACAACAACTTGCATGTACACAGCGCCTTTAGACATACATCCCCAAGGGGCTTCACAGGAAGGTTATCAAACAAAATTTGACACTAAGCCACATAAGAAGATATTAGGACAGGTGATCCCAGCAGCTCGGTCAAAGAGGTCGGTTTTAAGGAGCGTCTTAAAGGAGGAGAGAGAGGTGGAGAGGTTTAGGGAGGGAATTCCAAGCTTAGGGCTCCAGGCAGCTGAAGGCACGGCCGCCAATGGTGGAGCGATGGGAATTGGGAATGCTCAAGAGGCCAGAATTGGAGGAGCGCAGAGATCTCGGAGGGTTGTCGGGGCTGGAGGAGGTGACAGAGCACCCCTAAATGCTCCCACCACCACCCCGCACACGGCCCACCCCAGTTGAGTTTGGCTGATGCAGCAGAGATCAGGGCGTGGATCTCAGTCACCACACCGAGTGGTGCTTTTGCTCTCTGCACTGCAAGCCAAGTTTGTCCCAGTAAAGTTTCACACCAAAGGAATTCGGAAAGATTCGCATTGGACGTAGCGTCGATCCCTTCACAGTATCTAATACGGCACGGGTGATTCAGAATTGGCTGCTGCACAACTGAGCCAATGACCACAATTATGCCACTATAAACACACAGATAATAAAGAAATCAAGTGGAAATATTTTACAGTGGATACCTAATTGGTCGTCTAATTGAACCCGGAGGGTTGTGATACTGGGATTATCATCGTTATTATGGCCTCAAGTCTCTGGAGGGGGGATGTGAAATCAGTTTGCAGTATCAGCCCAGATCTCTGAGACACAGGCCCACAGCACAAGATAGCAGAAAAAGATTCCTATTGCTTCTGCCAGGCTGCACTTGACTGTACCTCTGTGCTTCTGCCTTCAAAGAGCTAAAAGAAGGGCAAGGCTCCATGAACGTCTGATAGTCTGATACCAGACACCGGTGCTCTTTTTTCAGAGGTTAAGATGCCAGTGTATAAATGGATGCAGCTGTCCCTACTCTGTCACAAACTGTCACATCAACATTAAGCTGCTTGCCGACCCACAAAGTACTGAGGCAGAGGGAGACTCGGCAACCAGCGACGAGGGATCCCACTACTAATGTACATTATCAATACATAATTAATCATTTTAGGAATCATTAGTGAACCTGCTATCAACAACATAGGGTTTGTTGTGGAAAGTGACTGGCTTCTGATAAAGTGTATGACGCTTTATTGCATTATTGTCCGCTTTCTGTCTCTCTTTCTCCTTCCGTTTCTCTCCCTCTGTTTCCGTCTCCTTCTCTCTCTCTCTCTCTTCCCTGAGTTTCCTTCTCCTGTTGGTTGGTCAGTCCACCGTCTCTCTCTTCCTCCCCTCTGTAACTCTCTCCCTGCCTCCCAAGAAGTGTCATCTGAACCATGGCAAATGGTCCGACTGTTCCGCCACGAAGACTCAGTTTGTTCTGAGAAAGGTGGGGAGCTGTCTCTTGTTACATTCCCCTCCCCCCCCAGCAGGATATTTCCAACCAAGACTGCCAGAGAAATGATTACAACTCCATTCCAAATGAGCCCAAAGTTGGAGCTTGAACACCAAAAAAGCTGATGACTTGCAAGTTATTCACACCCAGAGGATCTTGGCAGTGGTCTAAAGGAAAACCTTCAGCCTGCGACTGTGGAGCTTTCCCACCGGGACAGGGAGCTGAGGGGGCTCTCTCGACATTATCAGGTAAGCAGCTTCCTGTGCCAAGGTTACAGAAAATAACGAGGATTTACAGATACTTCTCTCCAATATCCAGGGGCTAGCGAGCAATTCGGCAATTTCCTCCTCTTCAGGTAATGCAATCAGCAGAGTACAAACGGAGGCCATCTGGCCCATCGGGCCTGTGCCAGCCCTTTGACATCCCCAGTTTTTCACCCTCACCCTGAAAATTTCTCCTTTCAAAGTGTATACCCAGCGCTGACCCGTCCTACAACCTTCTCGGTGATTGGCGGGCCTGCTGCTGGATTAAATGATTGGGTTGCAAACCCTGAGAGGATGGATTGGGCATGGGCTGTGGGAGGAGATTAAATGGCCGCGATAGATAGGGGAGCATGTACATGGGCTGCAGCGGGAAGATGAGTGGGTGAGGCAATGATCGGGTAGATTGCTTATGGTTTACGGGAGGGGTGGGGCCTAGTATGAATGACCTTTATCTCATTCTGTGCTTTCTATGCTCAGATGGAAGAGATGACAGTCACTGGAAATGCCCAGGTGGGCGTCAAGGGTCTGAGCTGCCTGAGGCCTACTCTTGTACTGATCCTACTGGTGTTCCTGGGTGGCTGTACACAGGGATGTCCTTCATCCTGTGACTGCTGGACGAGGAATGGAACTGTTCTCTGTCGTGGGAGGGAGCTCACTGCTCCTCCTGAAGGTGTCCCCTCAGAGACCAGGGTGCTGGATCTCAGCAGGAACCTCATCACATCAATCAGGCCGGGCGAGTTCGTCAACTTGCCGGAGCTGGAGGATCTGGACCTCAGTGAGAACCGAATCTCCAACATGGATCCTGCAGCGCTGGACGGCTTGCAGGGCTTACGCACGCTGCGGCTGAGAAAGAACCGCCTGAGGACTATCTGGCCGGGGATGTTTGCAGCGATGCCCAAGCTCACTGTGTTGGACGTCTGCCAGAATCCTCTTATCATTCTGCTGGATGAGACGTTCGAGGCACTTCCTAGTCTCCGCCAGCTGGAGCTGGGAGAGGATCTGGTCTACGTGGCGCCCCGAGCCTTCGTTGGTCTGAGCGGCCTGCAGCACCTCTCCCTGGGGAAGACCCATTCCAGTGCCGTCCCCACCACCGCACTTTCTCATCTCCGCAGTCTGACCGTACTGAGGTTCCGCAGGTTAAACACCACCACGCTCCAGGACGATTCGTTTCAGCAGTTGTACAATCTCCGAGTTCTGGAGATCGAGCGATGGCCGAGGCTCAGCACGCTGACCCCAGACTCCCTTCACGGTCTCAACCTAACCTCACTCTCCATCACCAACTGCAACCTCCCCTCAGTCCCATATGACTCCATGAAGCACATGGTGTATCTCCAGTTTTTAGACCTGTCCTACAATCCCATCACGGTGATCCAGGGGGGCTTACTGGAGGAGTTAGTCCGCCTCCGGGAGCTGCATCTGGTCGGTGGGAAGCTCTCTGTGATCGAACCGTCTGCCTTTCGGGGTCTGAGCCGCCTTCAGGTGCTCAACATCTCCGGCAATGGGCTGGAGACCCTGGAGGAGTCAGCGTTCCACTCCGTGGGGAGCCTGGCAACCCTCCGCCTGGATGCCAACCCGCTGGCCTGTGACTGCAGGCTCTTGTGGCTCGTTGCGAGGAGGGCACGGCTGAGCTTCGAGGGCCGAGAGCCTGTCTGCGCCAGCCCCGAGTCAGCCCAGGGCAAGGCCTTCAAGGACTTCGGGGCGATCCTTCCGCCCGGTTATTTCACTTGCAGCAGAGCCAGGATCCCGAGCTCAACGTTGCAGCTTGCCACGGTGGGCGAAGGGGAGACGGCAAGCTTTCAGTGCAAAGCCGAAGGGGTGCCAACTCCTGCCATCGAGTGGTCCACACCTCAGCAACGAGTCATGAGTAGCGGGCGCCACGGCAGACTCAGGGTGCGCAGTGACGGCTCCCTGGAGATTTGGTACGCTCAGTCGCAGGATAGCGGCACCTACCAGTGCACTGCCAGTAATGCCGGGGGCACTGATACCGCCAGGGCTATTCTCCAGGTGCGAGGGTTTATACCAAACATAACCCTTGACCTTTCCACCTGGCAGCCGGGGGTCAACACCAGTCATGGCTCAGTGGTGCCGTTGGGCTCTGTCCTCAATGAGAAGACCCTGTCGGTCGTCTTCACCATCGGATCACTATGCTTCCTAAGCGTCGTTGCCCTTTGTTTCACTCTGCTTTTCTTCTGGAGCAAGGTGAAGGGGCCAATTAAACGCACCAGTGAAGTCGAAGTGGTGCAGCATTCGACCGGGGCGGACGCGCAGTCAGAAGCCATCAAGTACACGACAAAAATGTTCTGAGGAAGGGGAGAGAAGGGGCCCCACAGTTGCTGCAGGACGAGGTTCCCCACAGTGGATCTGTGAGCGCCTGCACGGCTCAAGGTGCGTTTACTGAAGTTTACCGAGCAGAAGGCGCTGCGCTCCATTATCCCAGCCTTGTGCCGAGCTGGCTGATCTCGCCCAGGGCAACACAAAGGTCGGTCCTACACTTGGCCTTAGCACCCCTGAGTTGTGTGGTTTGTGGCCGGGGTTGGGGAGTGGCAGCTTGGGGGTGTGGAACCAGCCAGGGTTCCCACTCTTTCTTGCTATCCAGTGACTCCTGCCTAGTGAACATACTTGTTTAATCATTGGCTCTTGGCTGTGGTGGTGCCCTGTGTGTTGAACGTCCCTCCCACACTACTGTCCAAGGCTCGCAGGCAAAGCATGGCGATTTGTGAGGTAAAGGAGGAGTGAAGAGTGGCTGTGGAATCTGTACCCCCCCCCCCCCCCCCACCAACCCCACGCTGTAGGTTTGCACCTTCAGGAGAGGGACGGCAGTTCAAAATTAGTAAACGCAAGCCTGTCTACCATTGCCCATTTCGAAGGCCATTCATTTGACATCAATTGCCCTTTGAATTTGGCCAATAGCAACATGGTTACCAAGGGATTTGTGTGACCTTGCCCTGTAATACTCACCCAATAGAAATACGTCGATAGTCATGAACAGCACGGGAGGAGACCCGTTCGGAGCTGGCCCAGACCAGTTAGGCCGACTGGCATGTTTCTTTGCTCTAGACTCGATACATAGTGCAGTGGACATGGACTCACAGTCCCTGGAACAAGTCTGTCAATGGGTTGCCTGCTGAGTGTTTAATGGGCTGTTTCAATCTGAAGTGTTCCCAGATTCGGTGACGCCCTGTTTCAAAAAGGCATTGAAAGAGCAGAATGTCTTGTGATGAGCCTCCAATTTGTTAGACATGGAGGTTAAAGAGAATGAGTGTTGTCTAATACATGTCTCGCCAGAGGTTTCCTGTCAAGAGTCACATCATTAAGATCCCCTTTAAAAAGAGGGTGGGGGTCCCTCTTCATTCAGATCCCTAATAAAAAAGGCACCTTTCCATCAAAGGCTCCGATAAAAGAGGGCATCTGACCATCAGTGACCCCTTTCAAAGAGGCTCTTAGAATCTGACCCTTTTTTTAAAGAGCCAATCTCACCATTTTAAAGAAGGCGTCTCACTGTCGAGGACCCCCTTTTCAGGACCCCCTCTATACAGGGAGTCTCCCGATCAGGACCCCCTCTATACAGGGAGTCTCCCGATCAGGACCCCCTCGATAGAGGGAGTCTCCCTATCAGGACCCCCTCGATAGAGGGAGTCTCGATATCAGGACACCCTCGATAGAGGGAGTCACTGTCAGGATCACCTCGATAATGGGAGTCTCGCTATCAGGAATCCCTCAATAGAGGGAGTCTCACGATCCGGACCCCCTGTCGAGAGGGAGTCTCCCTATCAGGACCCCCTCGATAGAGGGAGTCTCGATATCAGGACACCCTCGATAGAGGGAGTCTCGATATCAGGACACCCTCGATAGAGGGAGTCACTGTCAGGATCACCTCGATAATGGGAGACTCGCTATCAGGAATCCCTCAATAGAGGGAGTCTCACTATCCGGACCCCCTGTCTAGAGGGAATCTCGCTATCAGGAACCCCTGGATAGAGGGAGTCTCCCTATCAGGAACCCCTCGATAGAGGGAGTCTCCCTATCAGGAACCCCTGGATAGAGGGAGTCTCCCTATCAGGAACCCCTCGATAGAGGGAGTCTCCCTATCAGGAACCCCTGGATAGAGGGAGTCTCCCTATCAGGAACCCCTGGATAGAGGGAGTCTCCCTATCAGGAACCCCTGGATAGAGGGAGTCTCCCTATCAGGAACCCCTGGATAGAGGGAGTCTCCCTATCAGGAACCCCTCGATAGAGGGAGTCTCCCTATCAGGAACCCCTCGATAGAGGGAGTCTCCCTATCAGGAACCCCTGGATAGAGGGAGTCTCCCTATCAGGAACCCCTCGATAGAGGGAGTCTCCCTATCAGGAACCCCTGGATAGAGGGAGTCTCCCTATCAGGAACCCCTGGATAGAGGGAGTCTCCCTATCAGGAACCCCTGGATAGAGGGAGTCTCCCTATCAGGAACCCCTGGATAGAGGGAGTCTCCCTATCAGGAACCCCTGGATAGAGGGAGTCTCCCTATCAGGAACCCCTCGATAGAGGGAGTCTCCCTATCAGGACCCCCTCGATAGAGGGAGTCTCGATATCAGGACACCCTCGATAGAGGGAGTCACTGTCAGGATCACCTCGATAATGGGAGTCTCGCTATCAGGAATCCCTCAATAGAGGGAGTCTCACGATCCGGACCCCCTGTCGAGAGGGAGTCTCCCTATCAGGACCCCCTCGATAGAGGGAGTCTCGATATCAGGACACCCTCGATAGAGGGAGTCTCGATATCAGGACACCCTCGATAGAGGGAGTCACTGTCAGGATCACCTCGATAATGGGAGACTCGCTATCAGGAATCCCTCAATAGAGGGAGTCTCACTATCCGGACCCCCTGTCTAGAGGGAATCTCGCTATCAGGAACCCCTGGATAGAGGGAGTCTCCCTATCAGGAACCCCTGGATAGAGGGAGTCTCCCTATCAGGAACCCCTGGATAGAGGGAGTCTCCCTATCAGGAACCCCTGGATAGAGGGAGTCTCCCTATCAGGAACCCCTGGATAGAGGGAGTCTCCCTATCAGGAACCCCTGGATAGAGGGAGTCTCCCTATCAGGAACCCCTGGATAGAGGGAGTCTCCCTATCAGGAACCCCTGGATAGAGGGAGTCTCCCTATCAGGAACCCCTGGATAGAGGGAGTCTCCCTATCAGGAACCCCTGGATAGAGGGAGTCTCCCTATCAGGAACCCCTGGATAGAGGGAGTCTCCCTATCAGGAACCCCTGGATAGAGGGAGTCTCCCTATCAGGAACCCCTGGATAGAGGGAGTCTCCCTATCAGGAACCCCTGGATAGAGGGAGTCTCCCTATCAGGAACCCCTGGATAGAGGGAGTCTCCCTATCAGGAACCCCTGGATAGAGGGAGTCTCCCTATCAGGAACTCCTGGATAGAGGGAGTCTCCCTATCAGGAACCCCTGGATAGAGGGAGTCTCCCTATCAGGAACCCCTGGATAGAGGGAGTCTCCCTATCAGGAACCCCTGGATAGAGGGAGTCTCCCTATCAGGAACCCCTGGATAGAGGGAGTCTCCCTATCAGGAACCCCTGGATAGAGGGAGTCTCCCTATCAGGAACCCCTGGATAGAGGGAGTCTCCCTATCAGGAACCCCTGGATAGAGGGAGTCTCCCTATCAGGAACCCCTGGATAGAGGGAGTCTCCCTATCAGGAACCCCTGGATAGAGGGAGTCTCCCTATCAGGAACCCCTGGATAGAGGGAGTCTCCCTATCAGGAACCCCTGGATAGAGGGAGTCTCCCTATCAGGAACCCCTGGATAGAGGGAGTCTCCCTATCAGGAACCCCTGGATAGAGGGAGTCTCCCTATCAGGAACCCCTGGATAGAGGGAGTCTCCCTATCAGGAACCCCTGGATAGAGGGAGTCTCCCTATCAGGAACCCCTGGATAGAGGGAGTCTCCCTATCAGGAACCCCTCGATAGAGGGAGTCTCCCTATCAGGAACCCCTCGATAGAGGGAGTCTCCCTATCAGGAACCCCTCGATAGAGGGAGTCTCCCTATCAGGAACCCCTGGATAGAGGGAGTCTCCCTATCAGGAACCCCTGGATAGAGGGAGTCTCCCTATCAGGAACCCCTGGATAGAGGGAGTCTCCCTATCAGGAACCCCTGGATAGAGGGAGTCTCCCTATCAGGAACTCCTCGATAGAGGGAGTCTCCCTATCAGGAACCCCTCGATAGAGGGAGTCTCCCTATCAGGAACCCCTGGATAGAGGGAGTCTCCCTATCAGGAACCCCTGGATAGAGGGAGTCTCCCTATCAGGAACCCCTGGATAGAGGGAGTCTCCCTATCAGGAACCCCTCGATAGAGGGAGTCTCCCTATCAGGAACCCCTCGATAGAGGGAGTCTCCCTATCAGGAACCCCTGGATAGAGGGAGTCTCCCTATCAGGAACCCCTGGATAGAGGGAGTCTCCCTATCAGGAACCCCTGGATAGAGGGAGTCTCCCTATCAGGAACCCCTGGATAGAGGGAGTCTCCCTATCAGGAACCCCTGGATAGAGGGAGTCTCCCTATCAGGAACCCCTGGATAGAGGGAGTCTCCCTATCAGGAACCCCTGGATAGAGGGAGTCTCCCTATCAGGAACCCCTGGATAGAGGGAGTCTCCCTATCAGGAACCCCTCGATAGAGGGAGTCCCCCTATCAGGAACCCCTCGATAGAGGGAGTCCCCCTATCAGGAACCCCTCGATAGAGGGAGTCTCCCTATCAGGAACCCCTGGATAGAGGGAGTCTCCCTATCAGGAACCCCTCGATAGAGGGAGTCTCCCCATCAGGAACCCCTCGATAGAGGGAGTCTCCCCATCAGGAACCCCTCGATAGAGGGAGTCTCCCTATCAGGAACCCCTCGATAGAGGGAGTCTCCCCATCAGGAACCCCTCGATAGAGGGAGTCTCCCTATCAGGAACCCCTCGATAGAGGGAGTCTCCCTATCAGGAACCCCTCGATAGAGGGAGTCTCCCTATCGGGAGTCTCGCTATCAGGACCCCCTCGATAGAGGGAGTCTCGCTATCAGGCACCCCTCGATAGAGGGAGTTTCACTATCAGGGATCCCTCGATGGAGGGAGTCTCACTATCAGGGATCCCTCGATGGAGGGAGTCTCACTATCAGGGATCCCTCGATGGAGGGAGTCTCACTATCAGGGATCCCTCGATGGAGGGAGTCTCACTATCAGGAACCCCTCGATAGAGGGAGTCTAACTATCAGGACCCCCTTGATAGAGGGAGTCTCACTGTCAGGACCCCCTCGTTTGAGGGAGTCTAACTATCAGGACCCCCTCGTTTGAGGGAGTCTAACTTTCAGGACCCCCTCGTTTGAGGGAGTCTAACTTTCAGGACCCCCTTGAAAGAGGGAGTCTCACTATCAGGACCCCCTCGATAGAGGGAGTCTCACTATCAGGACCCCCTCGATAGAGGGAGTCTCACTATCAGGACCCCCTCGATAGAGGGAGTCTCACTATCAGGACCCCCTCGATAGAGGGAGTCTCACTATCAGGACGCCTAGTCTGGAGTGAGTCTCAGCATCAGGACCCCCTCGATAAAGGGAGTCTCACTATCAGGACCCCCTCGATAGAGGGAGTCTCACTATCAGGACCCCCTCGATAAAGGGAGTCTCACTATCAGGACCCCCTCGATAAAGGGAGTCTCACTATCAGGACCCCCTCGATAAAGGGAGTCTCACTATCAGGACCCCCTCGATAGAGGGAGTCTCACTATCAGGACCCCCTCGATAGAGGGAGTCTCACTATCAGGACCCCCTCGATAGAGGGAGTCTCACTATCAGGACCCCCTAGTCTAGAGGGAGACTCACTATCAGGACCCCTAGTCTAGAGGGAGTCTCACTATCAGGACCCCCTTGATAGAGGGAGTCTCACTATCAGGACCCCCTCGATAGAGGGAGTCTCACTATCAGGACCCCTAGTCTGGAGTGAGTCTCACTATCAGGACCCCCTCGATAAAGGGAGTCTCACTATCAGGACCCCCTCGATAGAGGGAGTCTCACTGTCAGGACCCCCTCGATAGAGGGAGTCTCACTGTCAGGACCCCTAGTCTGGAGTGAGTCTCACTATCAGGACCCCCTCGATAAAGGGAGTCTCACTATCAGGACCCCTAGTCTGGAGTGAGTCTCACTATCAGGACCCCCTCGATAAAGGGAGTCTCACTATCAGGACCCATTTTAAATCCCGAACAATTTTGAACCCTATCCAATATCTATCTTCGCAGCTTTTGTTTTGTTTCTAGAAGGCCGGAGATGTAACTGGACAGGTAGGTCAGCACGAGCTCCGGGTGGAGGCTTTGAGCTGCGAGTTCAAATTCAGGCTTGCTGCCCTGTCGGCCTTAAGTACACTTGTCCTGCCAGTTCGTCTCTCTCTGCCGCGACTAGTTAAATAAAGATAACGTTATCAATTAGAGAGGAAGCTCCCCCTGATGGTTCAGCTGGTAACTGGATCACCCAGAGTGGTGCTGAGCACACTGACTGGGAACGTCCCAGGTTCCGCCCTGGCGGTTCGATCGCCTCACTATTCTCACTGATGGGGTTGTCAGTGGTCTCAATGCTAAAGAGAGGTAGAATAAAAGGGCAGCCGAGCAAATACGGAAGTAGAACACAAAGGCAGTCTGCTCAGCTAAACTCATCCGTCTAGGGTCAATTTATACCCCATCCCCCAGCCCCTTCGTTCCCATCTCAGAATCAAACTGTTCCTTAAATGATTCTGGGAATTGTAGTTTGGGGGTGGGGTGGGTGGAGTTCCCTTGCCAGTTCCACATTACTTATGCGCAGTGTAAGACTGATCCTTTGTTAGTTTGGACCTGGTTCCCTGAATTTCCCTCCAGGCCTCCCCGTCTTTTTTTGTACCCAGCTCCTTGCCCAGCACTTTCCTCTCAAGCACAATGCCCGAGATCGGCGAGGGGAGGGGAGGGAGGCAGAATTCGGGAAACCCCCCGACACCACCCACCCACCACGGCCGACCTCGACCTCTGGAACATCGTTCACCGGTGGCTTAAACACCCCCACGACAAAGGGTAGCAAAGACCCAAGGCCCGGTCAGATTTGGCTTCTGAGCAACCTGCAGTTTTGGCGCAGATGTCCGACCGATTCGCCATTTACACGCGGATGCTGTGGGCCTGAAGCGATGGTGGATTTACACACCGCGGTCAATGGTGTTAGTCATTGGTGGACAAGTAGGGCAGGGTGGAGAGATCCAAAGGGGCACGTTTAACTGCTCCAGGGTTTCCATCAGGATGGGAGCTGTACCCTCACCTTCCCTCCCCTCACATTCCTGCCCTCTGTGGAGTAGGTGAGGGGGGAGTTCGGCTCCTCCGGCCCCCAGGACAGAGTCTAACATGGCTGGGTACAAATCTAGCCCGAGGCTGAGGCCATAGTCTACAGCTGCTGAGCTGTAGACCCACTGGGGCAGATGGCAATGGGGTTGTGGCCCCCAGGAGGGCCTGGAGTAAAAATCTTGATTCAAAAAGTGCGTTACTTTGGCAATTAAAGATCTTAACAGCGTTGTTTCCGTTAGAATTTTATCGGATTGTCTAGGTTTCTTCAGAAAATGAATGTTGATTCTTAATAAAAGTATTTTGGACATTATTATGGAGTGCCGTGTTTTCGTATGGAGATGTCCATCAAAGAGCCTCTATGCAATGGCCCTGCGGGTATGTGTGCTGCCCCCACAGACCTGTGTGGCCCCCGGGGACCCCTCCCCAATCAGGGCTGAGGTGGCTGGGCAGGGACGGTGAGGCGCCGGGCTACTTGCATGCAGAAGGCATCACAGCTGAGCCTCACCGATGTCTCACATGCATCGGGGTTAGGAGGAGGGGTCTAGGCGGACTTGCTTCCGCTGTTCCGGCAGCTATCAGTGATCGTAGTACAGACCAGCGATTCGATATGGGACCTTCTAGTGCACATGGCTTAGAACCACACTGGGTGGTTGCAGTAACTCACTGGGGCATTTACTGGGGAGAGGAAACTGTCTCCTGTTCTGAAATCCATACATGTTGGGACAGGAACTTAATCAGGCATAGACCCACCCTGGTTATAAAAGCAAAATACTGCAGATGCTGGAAATCTGAAATAAAAACAAGAAATGCTGGAACCACTCAGCAGGTCTGGCAGCATCTGTGGAAAGAGAAGCAGAGTTAACGTTTTGGATCAGTGACCTTTTTTCAGAACTAGCAAATATTAGAAATGTCAAAGCTTATAAGCAAGTGAGGCGGGGGTGGGGCAAGAGATAACAAAGGAGAAGGTGTAGATTGGACAAGGCCACATAGCTGACCAGAAGATCATGGAGTAAAGACAAACAATATATTAATGGTGTGTTGAAAGACAAAGCATTAGTACAGATAGGGTGTTAACAAACTGAACAAAGATGAAATAAACAAAAAAAATAATAAATTGTAAAAATTGTAAAAAAGAAAAAATAACTAAAAATAAACGTAAAATGGGGGGCCCGTCATGCTCTGAAATTATTGAACTGTCATGCTCACATCTCTATCCTGGGATTACTGCAGTGTTCCAGTGAATATCAACGCAAGCTCGAGGAACAGCATCTCATTTACCAATTAGGCACACTACAGCCTGCCGGACTGAACATTGAGTTCAATAATTTCAGAGCATGATGGGCCCCCCATTTTACTTTTATTTTCAGTTACTTTTTCTCTTTTACATTTTTTAAAAATTTTTTGTTTTTGTTTATTTCATTTCATCTTTGTTCAGTTTGCTTACCCACCGTTTTTTTTCATGTTTGTACTTGCTGCTGTTCAATCTTCAGTCCATTAACACCCTATCTGTACTAATGCTTTGTCTTTCAACACACCATTAACATATTGTTTGCCTTTGCTCCATGATCTTTTGGTCAGCTATGTGGCCTGGTCCAATCTACACCTTCTCCTTTGTTATCTCTTGCCCCACCCCCGCCTCACTTGCTTATAACCTTTGACATTTCTAATATTTGCTAGTTCCGAAGAAGGGTCACTGACCCGAAACGTTAACTCTGCTTCTCTTTCCACAGATGCTGCCAGACCTGAACAGACCCACCCTGGATAGTGGGTCCCATGCCTGGACATCGAGCAAGGGCAGGACTGGGAGGCCCCCCCCTTCTGTCGAATGCCCCACCGACACACACGAAGCATGATCGTGTGGGCGGCCTCCATACATGGAACTGTCGCCCGTGCATAGCTCCAGGAGGTGAGGCGATGAAGAACGACAGCATCCTGGTCAACCTTTTCATTAACGTTAGCACTGAAGGATATTTCCATTCCATCAAACTAACACCTGTATTTGCTGTGTGAGCAGGAGCTTGTTTTACCAAAATGGGGGCACAGGATCATTCAATTGAGGGAAGAGGGAATAAGGACCCCCTGTATTTATATTGCAATTATATAGAAATTTCACAGGGAGCAGTAAGGGGAGTTATTCTGACAATGGGGTAGTAGGCATATTTTGAGACCGTCTAGAGGGAGCTTTACACTGTATCTAACCCCCTGTGATTACTCAGCACTGACCCAGTGACAGACACTGTGTCACACAGAGTGATGATGCTTTCACCTACTTGTCTGTTAGAACCAGATGCCACACACATTGCTCTGTTAGCAAAGCAATAAGAGTGCAGCATGGCAGACACCTGGAGAGGGTTACAGACTTTCCAATTACCTTCATCGCCACAGGATATCACATTCACATCAAATTAATATCTCCCGGGCCGCAGCTACAGATGGGATTGCAACTAGTGCCCAGTCAATAGTTGGCCTCAATCATACAGGGGCGTTTGCTGGGATTCCCACCGCTAAGGTACATTGCAATCGATGACGTGGGCTTCAGGTCGACTGCAGGCCTGGTTACGTCAGGAGACTGTTCTGCTTCCTCCCCCAGGAACACAGTGTCCTCTCCGGGCTCCTGTACATCACCAATCACTCTGGCAGCGGACTTACTCCCTGCTTTCCATATCCAGTGGGTTTCCTCTTTCTCCTGAAGGTGCTGCCTTTTGCTGGGGTATAAATTCCACAGGTGCCCGCCCGTGTTGCCTCACTCACCTAAGTGCTCGTTCCCCATTTGAGTGTCTGACCAGGGAGTGTTGTCCAGCCATTCAACCGTGGGGGGAGGGGGGGCTAAATTCCCTAGTTTCCACACCTAGGGGGAGGGCTTGTGGGGGGGGGGGGGTGGCGGGGGAAGGGTGGGTAGGCTGATGGGACCTGGGTGTCGGGGGTGTTGGGGGTGGGAAGCAGGGGAACAGGTGAGAGGTAGCCTCTGCTATCGAGGTTAACTGACCAATTCACATATCTATCCAGCTAACTCAGCATCCTTCAGGGTCAGGTGTGAAGGTGGGGGGGGGAGGGTTCCAATGTACCCTGGTTTTGAACAGAGTCGGGGGTGTTTAGGTGGCATCAGAGGGAGAAAGACCCGTGGAAACTCACCGTGCCTCGATCGCCGCCTGTAAGAAGGAAGGGCAGGTTAACGCGCAGTGTGTGAGAGTGCGAGTCACCATGGGCTATTCTACCGTGACAGGCGTCCCACTTGAGCCTGAGGCCTGCCCTCACCTCAGGTGGGTGGGTGGGGTGGGGGAGGGGGAGTTCACCAGACAATTACGAGGAATGGGAATCCTGACCGACATCCCCAGGGGTCACCTGCTGTTCTCTCCAACCCTCCATCCCCCCGCTCAACACAAGGGCCGACACCTCGCAAAATCCGGAAAGGCGGGGGGCGGAATATGGAGACAAATCCAGGAAGAGAACAGGCCAGTGCCTAAAGGGTGTGACAGCCTTAATTTTTTTTTTTGCTCGTGAGTACATCTCGTAACTTAAAGCCTAACATTTTAAAACATCATGTCACACGAAATATAACAAATCAGATAACCCAGGGTCGGGGGAAGGGGAGAGGAGGTTGGTGTAAGGCAGAACATGACATGGCAGCTTCCCTGCCAGTCAGCCCCTGAGTCATTGCAGGGAAGGGGATTTACTGGAACTGGGGCAGCTTCAACTCTCTCTCTCTCTCTCTTCCTCCCTCCTCCTCCCTGCCTGTATCACAGGGACCCCACCCCAGCCTCTGCTCTGTCTGCTGCAGCAGCTCAAACAGACGCACAGATACGTTGGCAAGGAGTGTGTGTGTGTGTGTGTGAGAGAGAGAGAGAGAGAGAAAGAGAGAGTGGGGAATCCTCCTGCTTCCAGTTCCATGTGAAGACATCAAGCCGGGAAGGAGGAAGACTGGGGAGGCTGATAAACGCTCAAGAGATGCTGAACGCAGCGCTTCTGGTGCTGACTCACCTCCTAATCCTGGGAGCAGCCGAGAGGACCCCGAGGCTGAAATTTACCCTGCGAGGTACTTTTTTTTTAAGAAGTAGAATTTACAATGCAGAGCTGTTTCAGGCGGGAATTTTTATTTTAAATAATCCCTAAATGCATTCACCCGCCTCCCTGGCGATACCTCCTCGGTTAACTGCCTGCTCTAATTTTATCATGGATATCCCTTTTACCTGTCCCGGGATCTTGCTCTGCTGCCTGCTGCAATGCACCAGTTTCAGCTCTAATGCGACACAATTGCACCCGGCTGAGGAGCTGGGGGAGTCTCTTTATATTTCATGGATTCTGCAGTTGACAGATCTTGGGGAGGGAACTGTTGCTGTTTTATTGTGTCTGTGTGGGGTGCGGCTGCGGGGGGGCAGTGGGGGGGGGGGAACGGGGACTGCACTGCCCATTTATAAATGTATTGTTATGGAAATGTGTTGGAGGATAACAGGAGATTGAGGGAGGTGCAGATTGCAGGTTGGTGCTGCTATTTACCAGTGTTTTCTCTCTCGCTCTCTCTCCCAGGTCTGCCTCATGTGGAATTTGTCTCTCTGCAAAAGTACACGGTACAATTCCACGACCAGAGGTCGGAGACCCTCTACATCGGACTGACTGGGAGTGTAGTATTCGCCTCTTTCGGACAATTCAATGTGTCTCAGACACTGGTACAGACTGAGCCTGGCTGTCCCTCTGCTGCCTCTCTGTGTCCTGGGAGGAGGATGGGGTCTGTGTGTTTGGAGGGAGGGGGAGGTCGGGGGGGTCTGTGTGTTTGGAAGGGGGGGGTGTCGGGGCGGGAGTTCTGTGTGTTTGGAGGGGGGGGGTCTGTGTGTTTGGAAGGGGGGGGGTCGGGGGGGGGGGGGTTCTGTGTGTTTGGGTGCCAGACCACAGTGTAGGTTTGGCACTGAGTGGGTTCACCATCCTGCTATAGGGTTGCTGAGGATAACCAGTGGTAGACGCTGGGGGGGTGCGGTCTCACTGCCCCAGCCCCACTTCAAAGAGTGAGTCGTCCCCTCGACAGATCAAAGCTGCCTCTCACTGGGAGGAAAGATCAGTGTTGAATGAGAGCTTCCAACTGTCGAGGAAAATGGATGGGGAGTGGGGAGGGGAGGGTAGTGAATAGGGGGGGGGGGAAAAGAGAGGAGAGAGGAGGGGAGAGGATAGAGGAGGAAAGGGGAGGAAGGAAGCAAGGTGCAAGGAGAAAAGAAAAGAATCGAAGGGACAGGAGGGGACTGCAGAGGGGAGAGGAGAGAGGAGGAGGGGTATGAGGGGGTGGGGAGAGAAGAGGAGGGGTGCGAGGGGGAGGGGAGCACAGAGGGGAGAGGAGGAGGGGTGTGAGGGGGAGGGGAGCACAGAGGGGAGAAGAGGATAAGTGCGAGGGGGAGGGGAGCACAGAGGGGAGGAGGAGGAGGGGTGTGAGGGGGAGGGGAGCACAGTGGGGAGAGGAGGAAGGGTGCGAGGGGGAGGGGAGCACAGAGGAGAGAGGAGAAAAGGCGATGGAGGAAGGAAGGGTGAGGTGCAAGAAACAGGAGGGGGAGAGGGGAGGCGGAGAAGGGGGAGGAGGAGGGGAGGGGGAGAATGGGGAGGAGGAGGGGAGGGGAGGCGGAGAAGTGGGAGGGGGTACAGCACAAGGGAATGTGGGGAAAACACTGAAAAGAAAATAAGTGCTGCAAATGAAATATTTAATATAAAATGTGTTTCCCTCAGATCCCCTTACCTCTGGATGATAACACAAAGGACAGCTGCAAGAGTAAAGGGCCCCCAACCCCGGTAAGACACAGCAATCAACTAACATCTGTAACACAGCTCTACAAATGACTGCCAGACTTTTAAATATTCAGAATCTGTTACTAGTTTTGCGCTGCTACATCCATTCAAAATACTCGCGCTGTAGATAACTGTCAGGGTCACTGCATATTTGTGAATCAGGACCCTCCCTAAGGCACCGGGATTAATGATACAAGAACTCAGCTGATATCTGCTTGGAGATTTTGATGCCGTTATTTGCATAATTGTCAGCGATCAATTTTGATTCACTGGGTTCTGCCTGTTGCACTCTGCACACAGGACTAGGAGGCCATTCAGCCCCTCCAGCCTATTCTACCAATTACTGCTCCAGGTATCTGCGGGATGCAGGTTCGATCCCGAGGGCCCAGCATCCGATTCGCATCAGCTAACTAGATATTTGGCTGCTCCTTTTTTTTTTTAAGAATTACATAGTATTTTCAGCACAGAAATTGTCTGTTCAGCCCGTCAGGTCCATGCCCAGTTCTGTTGTCCTCCTACTACCTTTTCCACCTTACTCTTCCTTCTCCCCCTGGAATGCAAAGAGCCTGCACTTAAATACCCCCTGTGGTAGCACATTCAATTCTCGCCACTCTCTGAGTAAAGAAATTCCTCCTAAATTCTTTCTTTGATCTGTTAGGGACTGTCGTACATTTACACCCCCTTGTTCCGGACTCACCCACACGTGCACACAATTGCTCCACTGCACCCGATTGGGCTCCTTCAGAATTCAAAAGAGCTTTATCGAGTCTCCTCTCACTTCCCTGGAGAAAGGTTTCCCAGTCTGCTCAATCTTTCCTGACAGTTGCATCCTCTCAGTTGTGGTTAATATTCTTGTACCTTCTCCATTCCTTCAATATCCTTTTGATAATGTTGGAGAGCAGAACGGCAGACAATACTCGGAGTGTGGTCTCACCAAGGAGCTGCATCAGTTTAACATTACCCTCCTTGCTTTCGGAACCTCGGTTTACACTTCTTCATGGCTTTATACGTTAACTTGAGCATCATTTAAGGCACTCTCATCTCGGGAACAGAAGGCCACACACAGGGGTTAAGCACCACATCGAAGGCTCAAGCACAAACTGACACTCCCAGTGCAGTGCTGAGAGAGTGCTGCACTGTGGAAGGTGCCGTCTTTCGGATGGGACACGTTAACTGAGAGGGCAGACGCGGTGGGGGTGGGAGGGGGTCTCGGCTTAACAACGGAAATTCGATCGGAAAAGTGCAGCCTTGGCAAACGGGGAAGGTCGCCGTGCTAGTTCAGCACCTAAAACTAGAACCTGTGCGAGTTGAAACAACTCCGAAGTGGTTTCGCTGAATTGACAGCCTGCCCTGGTGAGGCCTTGTGTCTGTGGAAGGGTCTGGCCCCTCAATTTACGAGTAGGTGTCCCGTTCAAATTCTAAACGTTTTGCCTGAGGGCGCTGCCAACATAGGTTGAACCACTTATGATTGAGGCTCCCTGCTTTGATTCTAATGCTCAGCTTCCGCTCCCCTTTTAACAGGACTTCTGTGAGAATGTGATCACGGTGATACAGAGGCTCAACAGCAGTACGATTATCATCTGCGGGACCCACGCTGGAAGCCCCGCCTGCTGGTTTCTGGTAAAAAAAAAAAGCTGTTGTTTGTTAATTTAAAACAAGCCCATTTAGTTATTTGTAACACTTGGTTCCCTGTTTAACGTGCAGAGCCACTGCCGCGTCAGTGAGCGTCCACAAAGAGAGTCTGCTTGCCTTCGACCCACTGTTCAATCTCTGTTTTCCAGCACAACAATGGAACTGAGCTAGCAAATGACAAAGAGGGACATGGGATCATGAGGGACGGGAAAGGGATCTCACCCCCATCACCAATTCACCGTCCTATAAGCATCACAGTTGGTCAGTATGAAAGTGGAAGAAAGTTTCAATACGGTTTGTCTTTGGGTGAATGCACTAGCTCATGTGGTACTGAGCCCAACAGAGCTCTCAGGTCTCCCATTACGTCTCTGCGCTATGCTTTATGAGCTGACCTCAGCCTGGCCAGGGGTTGGTGTCGTGGTTCAGTGGGTACCGCACTCGCTGCTGAGTCAGAAGGTAGTGGGTTTAACTCCCCACTCCAGAGAGTTGAGCACACATTCCAGGCTGTCATTCACAGTACCGTACTGAGGGAGCGCTGCACTGTCGAAGGGTCAGTACTGAGGGAGTGCTGCACTGTCGAAGGGTCAGTACCGAGGGAGGGCTGCACTGTCGAAGGCTCAGGACTGAGGGGGTGCCGCACTGTCGGAGGCTCAGGACTGAGGGGGTGCCGCACTGTCGGAGGGTCAGTACCGAGGGAGGGCTGCACTGTCGAAGGCTCAGGACTGAGGGGGTGCCGCACTGTCGGAGGCTCAGGACTGAGGGGGTGCCGCACTGTCAGAGGCTCAGGACTGAGGGGGCGCCGCACTGTCGGAGGCTCAGGACTGAGGGGGCGCCGCACTGTCGGAGGCTCAGGACTGAGGGGGCGCCGCACTGTCGGAGGCTCAGGACTGAGGGGGCGCCGCACTGTCGGAGGCTCAGGACTGAGGGGGCGCCGCACTGTCGGAGGCTCAGTACTGAGGGAGCGCCGCACTGTCGGAGGCTCAGTACTGAGGGGGCGCCGCACTGTCGGAGGCTCAGTACTGAGGGAGCGCCGCACTGTCGGAGGCTCAGTACTGAGGGAGCGCCGCACTGTCGGCGGGTCAGTACTGAGGGAGCGCCGCACTGTCGGCGGGTCAGTACTGAGGGAGCGCCGCACTGTCGGCGGGTCAGTACTGAGGGAGCGCCGCACTGTCGGAGGGTCAGTACTGAGGGAGGGCCGCACTGTCGAAGGGTCAGTACTGAGGGAGCGCCGCACTGTCGAAGGGTCAGTACCGAGGGAGCGCTGCACTGTCGAAGGGTCAGTATTGAGGGAGGGCCGCACTGTCGAAGGGTCAGTACCGAGGGAGGGCTGCACTGTCGAAGGGTCAGTACCGAGGGAGCGCTGCACTGTCGAAGGGTCAGTACCGAGGGAGCGCTGCACTGTCGAAGGGTCAGTACCGAGGGAGCGCTGCACTGTCGAAGGGTCAGTACCGAGGGAGCGCTGCACTGTCGAAGGGTCAGTACCGAGGGAGCGCTGCACTGTCGAAGGGTCAGTACCGAGGGAGCGCTGCACTGTCGAAGGGTCAGTACCGAGGGAGGGCCACACTGTCGAAGGGTCAGTACCGAGGGAGCGCTGCACTGTCGGAGGGTCAGCACTGAGGGAGCGCTGCACTGTGGGAGAGTCAGTACTGAGGGCGCGCCGCAATGTCGGAGGGTCAGTACTGAGGGAGCGCTGCCCTGTCGGAAAGGCAGCACTGAGGGAGCACCACCTTTTAGGAGGGTCTGTACTGAGGGAGTGCTGCACTGTTTGAGGTGCCATCTTTCAGATGAGATGTTAAACCGAGGCCACGTCTGCCCTCTCAGCTGAATGTAAATGATTTCCCGGCCACTATTGGAAGAAGAGCAGGGAGGGAGTTCTCCCCGGTGTCTTGGGGCCACGATTTCGCCCTCAAGCAACGTCACTAAAATGCTATCACATTGCTGTTCATGGGAGCTTGCTGTGCACAAATTGGCTGCTGCTTTTCCGACATTACAACAGTGACCACACTTCCAAAGTACGTCATTGGCATAAACTACTTTGGGATGTCCTGAGGTCATGAAGGGTGCGAGAGCTCTTAACTTTTTTTCACATCGGGCTTTTAACCTGGAATGAACCATGTATTTCTCTAATTCTCACTGCCCCCTGGAGGAGGTACAATGGGATTCTATACAATGGGAGTGAATAGGAAACGGTTTCGCTCTATTGGGATTCTATACAATGGGACTGAATAGGAAAAGGTTTGGCTCTATTGGGATTCTATACAATGGGACTGAATAGGAAAATGTTTGGCTCTATTGGGATTCTATACAATGGGACTGAACAGGAAAATATTTGGCTCTATTGGGATTCTATACAATGGGAGTGAACAGGAAAAGGTTTGGCTCTATTGGGATTCTATACAATGGGACTGAATAGGAAAAGGTTTGGCTCTATTGGGATTCTATACAATGGGACTGAATAGGAAAAGGTTTGGCTCTATTGGGATTCCATACAATGGGAATGAATGGGAAAAGGTTTGGCTCTATTGGGATTCTATACAATGGGACTGAATGGGAAAAGGTTTGGCTCTATTGGGATTCTATACAATGGGACTGAATAGGAAAAGGTTTGGCTCTATTGGGATTCTATACAATGGGAGTGAATAGGAACGGGTTTGGCTCTATTGGGATTCTATACAATGGGACTGAATAGGAAAATGTTTGGCTCTATTGGGATTCTATACAATGGTACTAAACAGGAAAAGATTTGGCTCTATTGGGATTCTATACAATGGGAGTGAATAGGAAAAGGTTTGGCTCTATTGGGATTCTATACAATGGGACTGAATAGGAAAAGGTTTGGCTCTATTGGGATTCTATACAATGGGAGTGAATAGGAAACGGTTTCGCTCTATTGGGATTCTATACAATGGGACTGAATAGGAAAAGGTTTGGCTCTACTGGGATTCTAGACAATGGGAGTGAATAGGAAAAGGTTTGGCTCTATTGGGATTCTATACAATGGGAGTGAATAGGAAACGGTTTCGCTCTATTGGGATTCTATACAATGGGACTGAATAGGAAAAGGTTTGGCTCTATTGGGATTCTATACAATGGGACTGAATAGGAAAATGTTTGGCTCTATTGGGATTCTATACAATGGGACTGAACAGGAAAAGATTTGGCTCTATTGGGATTCTATACAATGGGAGTGAACAGGAAAAGGTTTGGCTCTATTGGGATTCTATACAATGGGAGTGAATAGGAAAAGGTTTGGCTCTATTGGGATTCTATACAATGGGAGTGAATAGGAAACGGTTTCGCTCTATTGGGATTCTATACAATGGGACTGAATAGGAAAAGGTTTGGCTCTATTGGGATTCTATACAATGGGACTGAATAGGAAAAGGTTTGGCTCTATTGGGATTCTATACAATGGGAGTGAATAGGAAAAGGTTTGGCACTATTGGGATTCTATACAATGGGACTGAATGGGAAGTGGTTTGGCTCTATTGGGATTCTATACAATGGGAGTGAATAGGAAACAGTTTTGCTCTATTGGGATTCTATACAATGGGACCGAATAGGAAAAGGTTTGGCTCTATTGGGATTCTATACACTGGGACTGAATAGGAAAAGGTTTGGCTCTATTGGGATTCTAGACAATGGGTGTGAATAGGAAACGGTTTCGCTCTATTGGGATTCTATACAATGGGAGTGAATAGGAAAAGGTTTGGCTCTATTGGGATTCTATACAATGGGACTGAATAGGAAAAGGTTTGGCTCTATTGGGATTCTATACAATGGGAGTGAATAGGAAAGGGTTTGGCTCTGTTGGGATTCTATACAATGGGACTGAATAGGAAAATGTTTGGCTCTATTGGGATTCTATACAATGGGACTGAACAGGAAAAGATTTGGCTCTATTGGGATTCTATACAATGGGAGTGAATAGGAAAAGGTTTGGCTCTATTGGGATTCTATACAATGGGAGTGAATAGGAAAAGGTTTGGCTCTATTGGGATTCTATACAATGGGAGTGAATAGGAAAAGGTTTGGCTCTATTGGGATTCTATACAATGGGAGTGAATAGGAAAGGGTTTGGCTCTATTGGGATTCTACACAATGGGACTGAATAGGAAAAGGTTTGGCTCTATTGGGATTCTATACAATGGGACTGAATGGGAAGTGGTTTGGCTCTATTGGGATTCTATACAATGGGAGTGAATAGGAAACGGTTTGGCTCTATTGGGGTTCTATACAATGGGACCGAATAGGAAAAGGTTTGGCTCTTTTGGGATTCTATACAATGGGAGTGAATAGGAAAAGGTTTGGCTCTATTGGGATTCTATACAATGGGAGTGAATAGGAAAAGGTTTGGCTCTATTGGGATTCTATATAATGGGAGTGAATAGGAAAAGGTTTGGCTCTATTGGGATTCTATACAATGGGACTCAATAGGAAAAGGTTTGGCTCTATTGGGATTCTATACAATGGGAGAGAATAGGAAAGGGTTTGGCTCTATTGGGATTCTGTACTATGGGACTGAATGGGAAGTGGTTTGGCTCTATTGGGATTTTATACAATGGGACTGAATGGGAAGTGGTTTGGCTCTATTGGGATTCTGTACAATGGGACTGAATGGGAAGTGGTTTGGCTCTATTGGGGTTCTGTACAATGGGACTGAATGGGAAGTGGTTTGGCTCTATTGGGATTCTGTACAATGGGATTGAATGGGAAGTGGTTTGGCTCTATTGGGGTTCTGTACAATGGGACTGAATGGGAAGTGGTTTGGCTCTATTGGGATTCTATACAATGGGACTGAATGGGAAGTGGTTTGGCTCTATTGGGATTCTATACAATGGGATTGAATGGGAAGTGGTTTGCTCCATTGTAATTCGGTATACAGCAGAGCACAGTATTGAGTCCTTGTATCAGCAAGGTGCGTGCTAACGGAGTGTATCCGTGCACTGATGTGTCTATGCACTCATCCCAGGTGTGCCAACATGACAGGTTGTCTATATCCCATTACTAAGTAACTGAATGGCAGTGGAGGCCCAGCTGGATTTCACGACAACTCTGTTACTCAATTGTATTTCCCTTCTTTGTTGGCTGCAGAGGGAGACCTGTACTCAGCAATTACTGGCAGCAGCCTCAGCACTGGTGTGATTCAGCGGTGTTATGGAAGGCTAAAGCAAATGAAGACTGAAGACAAATGGCTTCTGAGTAAGTATCGCTCAACAGACTGAGACAGACACCAGAGAGACGGCAGTGGTGCAGGGAGCCCACGCTGACCTGCTATGTTGCATTTTCCCAAAACAGAACAGATTGAGAAAATGGGTTTTGAGGCGCAAGGTGTGAACCGTGGCTCAGTGGGGTGCGCTCTCAATGGCTTTGGGCCAGAATGCTGTGGGATTGAATCCCACTCGTGGAACTTGAGCACAAATCCCAGTCTGAACCTCCCAGTGCCTGTCATGAGGGAGCCTCCGCTGCACTGTTGGAGGTGCCGTCTTTTGGACAAGGCCTTAAACCGAGGCCCCGTCTGCTCTCTCAGAACACTATTTCATTAACCCGTCTTCTCAAATGCAGACCGATGTAGTGCGCATTTCCAGTACTTTTTGTCAATTGTGCAATTGCTCGTCATCAGTGGCCAGCCTCAATCATGGTTTCAATCGGCTTCTTCCCTCTTAGATCCAAGGTTTGTGGGATCAGCTTGGATTAAACTGAAGGATAGCAGCAAGGATGAGATTTACTTTTTCTTCACCGAGACTGACAACAACGTTGCCTTGGATGGGGAGCCCCACAGGTCCCGCATTGGGCGTGTGTGTAAGGTAAGGCTCGGAATTAAAACCATCAAATCAGTTCTCAATGGACAGCCTCTATTAGGACTTCCGCTCAGGCCTCTGTCCATTACAAACTCAGTCAACACAGCCAGGGCCTCTGTCCATTACAAACTCGGTCAACACAGCCAGGGCCTCTGTCCATTACAAACTCAGTCAACACAGCCAGGGCCTCTGTCCATTACAAACTCGGTCAACACAGCCAGGGCCTCTGTCCATTACAAACTCGGTCAACACAGCCAGGGCCTCTGTCTAAAGATGTCTTTGGGAGTCAAGACATAATTTCCATTGGCAGTCAGCAGTGGTGAAGGATGAATGGGGAAGAAGGAGCAGAGGTTTGGAGTAGCGGGTGAGGGGGGGTACAGGCCTGAAGAACATCACTGAGGCAGGGCAGGTTGAGGCCAGAGTGGTCAATGGATGGATTTTCAAATTGAACTTAGAAGGGGCACAAACAGCAGGCAGAGCCTGGGGAGAGCAGGGGAATTGAAAGTGATGGGCTTTAACAGGGTAAATTATAGTTTATTGGACACTAGGGGAGTAGGGTAAAAAAATGAAGTCGAAGATTATCTTATTAAATGGTGGAGCAGGCTCAAGCAGCCACAAGGCCTTCTCTGCCTCTTCACTCTTGGCCTTTAAAGACAAATCCTTTCCGAAGGGCCGCTGCCGCCATTCATCTCCCGCAGAGATTGGTCACATTGGAAAGCGATTAACTCCATTTACTTTCTATTGGGTGTTCCCAGATTGACGAGGGAGCATCTAGAGCTCCTGTGGACACATGGACAACTTTCCTGAAGGCTCGCCTGATCTGTGGCTTCCCAACTCAATCGAGGCATTTCAACAAGATCGAAGATGCCTTTGTCCTCCTTTCGGAAGATGACCCCAGGAACAGTGTCGTGTATGGAATCTTCTCCAGCTTGTGGTGAGTGGAAGCTCTCGTGGGGAAGAAGCCGGGTATAGATATTGCAGAACCAATTCTTTATGTTTGATTATCCGTTCCATTTGCCTTCATCAACTCCATGCCATTTCTCTGACATGTGCAGTCACCCATCTTCCTCTTTATTTATTCTCGGGACATGGGCATCACTAGTGGGGCCACCATCTACTGCCCATCCCTAGTTGCCCCTGGAGAAGGTGGCAGCGAGCTGCCTCCTTGAACCACATACTGTCTAAATGGTGAGAGATTGCAGAGCTCGGAGATGCAGAGGGATCTGGGTGTCCTAGTGCATGAATCACAAAAGGTTAATGTGCAGGTACAGCATGTAATTAGGAAAGCTAATAGAATATTATTGTTTATCATGAGGGGAATTGAATACAAAAGTAGGGAGGTTATGCTTCAGTTATACAGGGCATTGGTGAGACCACATCTGGAGTACTGTGTACAGTACTGGTCTCCTTATTTAAGGAAGGATGTAAATGTGTTGGAGGCAGTACAGAGAAGGTTTACTAGACTAATACCTGGAATGGGCGGGTTGTCTTATGAAGAAAGATTGGACAGACTAGGCTTGTATCCACTGGAATTTAGAAGAGTAAGAGGCGACTTGATTGAAACATACAAGTTCCTGAGGGGTCTTGTCAGGGTGGATGTGGAAAGGATGTTTTCCCCTTGTGGAAGAATCTAGAACTAGGGGTACTGCAGGTTGGTAGGTAAATTTGCCATTATAAATTGCCCCTAGTATAGGTAGGTGGTAGGGAAATATAGGGACAGGTGGGGATGTAGTAGGAATATGGGATTAGTATAAATGGGTGGTTGATGGTCGGCACAGACTCGGTGGGCCGAAGGGCCTGTTTCAGTGCTGTATCTCTAAACTAAACTAAACTAAACACTGTTTAAATATAAGGGGTCGCCCATTTAAGACAGAGATGAGGAGAAATTTTTTCTCTCAGAGGATCATGAATCTTTGGAATTCTCTTCCTCAAAAGGTGGCAGAAACCAAGTCTTTGAATATTTTTAAGGCAGAGATAGATAGGTTCTTGATAAACAGGGGGTGATAGGTTATCGGGGGTAGGTGGGAATGTGGAGTAATCAGTTCAGCCATGAATGGTGTAGCAGGCTCGAAGGGCCGAGTGGCCTACTCCTGCTCCTAGTTCATATGTTCGTTTGCTGCTAATTTTCAAGTCCTTGTGAGAATTTAGACCACAGCTGTCCATAGGCGAGGATTGCGGGGGGGGGGGGCGGCGGGGGGGTGCATATTTGATGCCCCAACTCCTATCAAATGAAGCCCAGGCAACTTTTTGTGATCAGATTTCTTACTGGCTGGCTTGTCCTCTTTAGAAGTTAGTGGGCCTGGAGGGCCGTGCTTAACACTGTTGGATTTTTGGTTGGAAAATAACGAATCTGAGCACCAACATTTGTTTGCATCGATCTCAAGCTGCTAATGCTAATAAATGGGACTGTGGATTGAGACTTGTAGGGTAAAGTCCCACGGGGAATTTTGTTCAGAGGATGTGCAGGGCAGAGGTGGGTGCAGCACTGATTCTCTAACCGATGAGCCCACTATAGAGACCCCCGGCCGCCCTATTTGGAGCGCGAGATCAGTGCATTTCCTCTTGTCAGATGCCCGTGAGACTCCTCGGTCCAAGCCAAGCAGTCCACAAAAACAAGATACTTTGCGTATTTAAGCATATTGCAGGAGGGCCTTTTCATAGAATCACAGAAATGTACAGCATAGATGGTGGCCATTCAGCCACTGAGCGTGTGCTGGCCCTTTGAAAGAGCAGCTGTGCATACTCCCACACCCCCTGCTTTTTGTCCGTAACCCTGTAAGTTCTCATCCTCAAATGCCTGTCCGACTCCCATTTAAGAACTATTCATGGAAACAGCTTCCACCACCTTTTCAGGTCAAGCATTCCAGATCCCGATAACTCAGTGGAAAAACTCTCCTCATCTCCTAGCATTTTTCCCAGTGATTTTAAATCTATGACTTCTGGTTATTAATCCACTCACCAGAGGGAGTAGTTTTTCTCGATTTACTCTATTAAAACCTCCCATCATCTTGCAAACCTCCATTAAGTCACCTCCTAACCTGCTCTGCTCCAAGAAGAACAGTCCTAACTTTACCAACTTCTCCTCAAAACAGAAGTTGTTTAACAAAATTTAGCATTGTTCCGGTTTGCCTCCCGAGTCCTGGGCTCGCAGACCCATCCAGGTGAGAGAAAAGTAGAGCAGCAGTGGAACAAAAGATGGAAGTCCCAAACTTCTTCTCTGTACTCCCTTCAGAATGACCGGTGTCAAGAATAACCCTAACTCTGTTGCATGCTGCTATAAACAAGGTTCAAATGGATTAGGGAAGAATAACAGGGTGTGACGGGTTGCCTGAGGCAGGGCGTGGGGAGTAGACAGTGCCAGCTGGAACACGGGCAGAATAAGGATGTCAAACCCACAGCTGGCGTGGTCGGGCTCCTGTTGGTGGCTTGCTACTCCCTGCAGGGGGAGTTTCTGATCTTGCTCGTGTTGGCGGGCAGGGCTCACGGCAGGCTCCAAGCAGAGGCTATGCTCGCCAGAGAGATAAACAGGATGGAGCTGTGGTGTCTGCATTGGGCCTAACGTGCACGCCGCCCACTGCTGCAGTGGGGGAACTGCACGCCAAGGCTGGCTGAACCAGCAAGCCTCGAGTTGAAGGTCGAAAGGGTGAGGGGCACAGGGGGTATGGGAGGATGTGGTGCCTGATATAAATAATTGCAGGACAGTATGAAATCACAGAACTGACTTGCTGATATTCTGTTTTCTGTAGGAACTCCACCGCAATCTGTGCCTATTCACAAGCCGACATAGACCGGGCGTTTAAAACCTCCAGGCTGAAGGGTTTCACTGGCAACCTGCCGGGGAATCAGAGGCCAGGAACGGTACGGCAGTGTGTTGTGTGACGTTCAATTTGTCCGAGCACTCCTGTGGCTCAGCTAGAGGAAGTAATAAAAATGGGCAGCTGAGCTGGACAGTTCGTGGGTTCAAATTCCAGTCTGTGTGGACCGAGGCGATGGTCGCTGGGAAGGTGGTGGGTGTCTCGGGGTGGGGAGGGGAGGGGAAGGGAAGGGTGGGGGAAAACAGTCGGGACTCCTGCTTCCCATCACCTTCCAGTGGTCCCTGCTGGAAAGCGCGTATATGAGGGCTTCATCAGCAGTGTCCTCGCTGCAGTCATCAGCACACACCGAGTTACTGTATGGAAATGGGTCAGGTAGTTTATATATAGAACAGATACCCGGGAGTGAGTTACAGCCTGGAATCTGATCGAGGGGTTCGGGTGGTTTATATATAGAACAGATACCCGGGAGTGAGTTACAGCCTGGAATCTGATCGAGGGGTTCGGGTGGTTTATATATAGAATAACAGATACCCAGGAGTGAGTTACAGACAGGAATCTAATCGAGGGGGTTCAGGAAGTTTATATATAGAATAACAGATACCCGGGAGTGAGTTACAGACTGGAATCTAATCGAGGGGTTCAGGGGGGGTTATATATAGAATAACAGATACCCGGGAGTGAGTTACCGAATGGAATCTAATCAAGGGGTTCAGGTGCTTGATATATAGAATAACAGATACCCGGGAGTGAGTTACAGACTGGAATCTAATCCAGGAGTTCGGGTTGTTTATATATAGAACAACAGATACCTTGGAGTGAGTTACAGACTGGAATCTAATCGATGGGTTCGGGTGGTTTATATAGAGAATAACAGGTACCCGGGAGTGAGTTACAGACTGGAATCTAATCGAGGGGTTCGGGGAGTTTATATGTAGAATAACAGATACCCGGGAGTGAGTTACAGACTGGAATCTAATCGATGGGTTGGGGGGGTTTATATATAGAATAACAGGTACCCGGGAGTGAGTTACAGACTGGAATCTAACCGATGGGTTTATATATAGAATAACAGGTACCCAGGAGTGAGTTACAGACAGGAATCTAATTGAGGGGTTCGGGTGGTTTACATGTAGAATAACAGAAACCCGGGAGTGAGTTACAGGCTGGAATCTAATTGAGGGGTTCGGGGGGGTTTATATATAGAATAACAGATACCCGGGAGTGAGTTACAGACTGGAATCTAATCGAGGGGTTCGGGGAGTTTATATATAGAATAACAGATACCCGGGAGTGAGTTACAGGCTGGAATCTAACTGAGGGGTTCGGGGGGTTTATATGTAGAATAACAGATACCCGGGAGTGAGTTACAGACTGGAATCTAATCGAGGGGTTCGGGTGGTTTATATAAAGAATAACAGATACCCGGGAGTGAGTTACAGACTGGAATCTAATCGAGGGGTTCGGGGGGTTTATATATAGAATAACAGGTACCCGGGAGTGAGTTACAGACTGGAATCTAATAGAGGGGTTCGGGGAGTTTATATATAGAATAACAGGTACCCGGGAGTGAGTTACAGACAGGAATCTAATCCAGGAGTTCGGGTTGTTTATATATAGAATAACAGATACCCTGGAGTGAGTCACAGACAGGAATCTAATCGAGGGGTTCGGGTGGTTTATATATAGAATAACAGGTACCCAGGAGTGAGTTACAGACTGGAATCTAATCGAGGGGTTCGGGTGGTTTATATATAGAATAACAGATACCCAGGAGTGAGTTACGGACTGGAATCTAATCGAGGGGTTCGGGGAGTTTATATGTAGAATAACAGGTACCCGGGAGTGAGTTACAGACTGGAATCTAACCGATGGGTTCGGGGGGTTTATATATAGAACAACAGATACCCGGGAGTGAGTTACAGACTGGAATCTAATTGAGGGGTTCGGGTGGTTTATATGTAGAATAACAGATACCCGGGAGTGAGTTACAGACTGGAATCTAATCGAGGGGTTTATATGTAGAATAACAGGTACCCGGGAGTGAGTTACAGACTGGAATCTAATCGAGGGGTTCGGGGAGTTTATATATAGAATAACAGGTACCCGGGAATGAGTCACAGACAGGAATCTAATTGAGGGGTTCGGGTGGTTTATATGTAGAATAACAGATACCCGGGAGTGAGTTACAGGCTGGAATCTAATTGAGGGGTTCGGGGCGGTTTATATGTAGAATAACAGATACCCGGGAGTGAGTTACAGACTGGAATCTAATCGAGGGGTTCGGGGAGTTTATATATAGAATAACAGGTACCCGGGAGTGAGTTACAGACAGGAATCTAATTGAGGGGTTCGGGTGGTTTATATGTAGAATAACAGATACCCGGGAGTGAGTTACAGGCTGGAATCTAACTGAGGGGTTCGGGGGGTTTATATGTAGAATAACAGATACCCGGGAATGAGTTACAGACTGGAATCTAATCGAGGGGTTCAGGGGGGTTTATATATAGAATAACAGATACCCGGGAGTGAGTTACAGACTGGAATCTAATCGAGGGGTTCGGGTGGTTTATATATAGAATAACAGATACCCGGGAGTGAGTTACAGGCTGGAATCTAACTGAGGGGTTCGGGGGGTTTATATGTAGAATAACAGATACCCGGGAGTGAGTTACAGACTGGAATCTAATCGAGGGGTTCGGGTGGTTTATATGTAGAATAACAGATACCCGGGAGTGAGTTACAGGCTGGAATCTAATCGAGGGGTTCGGGTGGTTTATATATAGAATAACAGATACCCGGGAGTGAGTTACAGACTGGAATCTAATCGAGGGGTTCGGGGAGTTTATATATAGAATAACAGGTACCCGGGAGTGAGTTACAGACAGGAATCTAATTGAGGGGTTCGGGTGGTTTATATGTAGAATAACAGATACCCGGGAGTGAGTTACAGACTGGAAGCTAATCGAGGACAGATAGCAAGGGGTTTGGATGATCTGCAAAAGAGCCAGATAGAAAATATACTTTGACTGGATGGAAATAGTAAAACTGCCTGGGACAGTCATCAGAAAACATCTGTTATTATTTCCCTTGCCTCAGAATGAGTAGCACCCATCGCACCAGTCGTCAATGTACTCCAGAACCTCACTACTCTCTGGGAAATGAAGAACCACCCAACATGCAGTCTATTCCGACTCTTACCCAGTTTAAACTCGCATCCCTGGTCCGTCCCAATCTGTTGAATGGGAATAATCCACCAATAGGCAAGCTAATAACGAGCAATATTGAAGCCTTATAACGAGCAAGATTTTATTTCCCCGCCGCTACGTTTCGTAAGCTCTCCCGCTCTGTCTCCGTTTCCGCAGTGTACCACCAGCATCGTCCCTAAAAACATTCTGACGATAATCAAGAACTTCCCTGAGATCGAGGACCCCATCTACCCTATCAAGGAACAGCCTCTCTACGTCATGAAGCACAGCAGCTACACCAGGATCACTGTCGACAGAGTTAAGGGTGCCAACCAGAAGCTCTATCATGTCTTGTTCCTCGGCACAGGTACGTGACGTGCTACATGACTGGTAAACAGGCAGTTACTTACACCAGTTGGGTTGGGATATGTACACTAAACTGTATCAGGTGGGACCAGGTTATATGTTCTGTGAATGGATGCATTTAATTTAGGCAGGATATGGCTCTGTAGGTGGGATATGAAGCAAGTATATTTTATTTAGGTGGGGTATATGAGGGCATATGTTCTGTGGGTGTGTCAGACAAGTGTTTATTATCTGTAGTGTTAATCACTTTTATTTCTTTGTTTTTTTTAAAGGAAACGGGAAGATCCATAAAGTTCTTTACAGCAATGGGAAGTCCTTCATCATTTCTGAGCTCAGCCCCTTTAAGACTGAAGCCCCCATCTCCGCCATGACCCTGGACTCTAGCATGGTAATATTCAGATAAGCAGCATGCCGTCTGAGTCCCTGATGCCTCGATGGGTGAGGTGGCACTGAGCCACTCCGGCCAGGAGCTGCCCAGTTGAGTCGTCCCGGCTGGGGATGCTACAGTCTGCTGCTACTTGCCAGCCAGTCCTGCAGGAAAGCGAATGCATGTGTTGCAGGATTGAGTTGCTCGATACCAGGGCTCAGCTACGATGCCTTTCAGTAGGTCACACACCCTGCCAGCTCGTGTCTAAATTTACCTGGGCAGCACGAGACAGCGCCTTCAGGAGGGACAGGGAAATTGGAGAACAATTACTGAAATAAACTTGTGCATGCGCACGTTCCCTGGTCCATCTTCCTGTCGTCATGGTTTCTGGTCACCCTCCATGACGACATTTAACACTAAAGCTACAACCCTCCAAAGATCCCTGCACTTCTCCAATTCCGGCCTCCTGAGCAGCCCCAGTTTCCATCGCTCCACCATTGGCAGCCATGCCTTCAGCTGCCTGGGCCCGAAGCTCTGGAATTCCCCTCTCTCAATCTCTCCGCCTTTCCCTCCTCCTTTAAAACATTCCTTAAAACCAACCTCGACCAAGCTTTTGCTTGCCTGTCCCTAATACCTCCTTATGTCGCTCGGTGTCAAATATTTCTTTGATAACCGCTCCTGTGACATTTTATACTACGCTAAAAGGCGTTATACAAATATCTTAGTTGTTTTGTACCAGGTTAGAATGGAAGGCTTGTAGGTCAACAGTTGATTGCAACAATGAAGACTCAGGATCTAGACAATAGTGGCACTGTGGAGAAAGTTTCAGAAGTCTCTCTCCAGGGCAGGAACCCCTCCTGTACCTTTACCCTTGCAATACCTCATTTGTGAGCCAGGATAACAGAGCATTCGCAAGCTGTTTAACCCTAGGGGCCTCAGCACTGAACCCTATCCTGTCATCACCCAGGCAATCTCCAGTCTGAGTCACTAGATGGGGATCAGGAAGTGGAACGTCAGCTGATTTACCCCTCCACCCAGGGCACGTACTGTTTCCCCCATTTGGGATCAGCCCAGAATGGGAATCTAGCGTCTGGGTGTGACTCAGCACCACAACGGGGAGGTGCAGCTACCCAGCAAGGGATTGGGGATTGTCGGTAGGCCTGGGGAGAGTGGGAAGCTTCACATAGCTTGCGTTGGACTGACTTGAGATACAGATGCATTTAGCTCCTGCTACATGCAACCAAGTAATGTCACGTAGCAACATTAATAGACCTTGAACTTCATTTGTCATGGTTTTGCCTACTCACGTAATCATTCCGGTCACAGAATGTGCTGTTGTTTTCAGCAACATTGTACGCAGGACACAAAGTGCTAACTCTGGTTTGTTGACTGATTCCTTTCAGGGCCAAATGTTTGTTGGGACCCCACTGGAGACTGTCCGACTACCGCTAGCAAACTGTGAGGGGTATGGAAGCACCTGTAAGCAATGTGTCGCTGCCAGGGACCCATACTGTGGATGGGATAGAGCCAATGAGAAGTGCGCTCCAATTTCTCATGCTCTGAACAGTAATGACAGGTAGGCCTCCCTATACAGGCCTCGTTTGCAGACTGATTTTTGACCAACCTCATTTGACAGCTTTCATCGTCCCCTGTCACTCTCGTGTTGAGTTGTTCATGTGTCCTCTGTCTCTGTTATTTGGTCTGTGTGTATTGCTCCATCGAAGAGGACCGTTCTTAGTGAAGTTGCCTCATTGATTTCTAGATCAGAAAAGCAAGATCTTTTAATATTAGTAGTTTGAGAGAGATGTGCAGATTCATGAGCATGAATTTCAACTTGTGTCCCTAAAGCTTCCTGTTATACTCCTAAGAAGAAGCCCATGAAGGTCAAACACTGTTGTACCTGTCCTGGGAGTGTTTGATGGGGACAGTGTAGAGGGAGCTTTACTCTGTATCTAACCCATGCTGTACTTTACCCTGGGAGTGTTTGATGCCAGAGTTGGGTGTTTGAAATGAGAGTGTCCATAGCCTCACCTCTGTGAATATAGAACTTGACCCCACCTCAAAAAAAAAAACCTGAAATGGCATGCTTGACATCCTGATTGAATCTCTTATCAGTGATATCTTGTTTCTCAATGTGCTGTGTTAGCAGTGGCGTCCAGACTGTATTATGGGACTGAGCAAACTACAGGGTGTGTTTACTGTGTGTTTTATTCCCCTTTGCAGTGAGATCCTCCAGAATGTTGAACAGCTCAATGTCTCCATTTGTGACGGTACATCAGGTAATCCCAGTTTTAGATGCTGGCCCAGGCTACCCATCTTACATAGGCCCAGTGCAAATACCTGTGTCTTCCCTCACCTTAAGGTGCTGACTCTACCTGCCACAGGCACCCTCCAGCACTTCAGCCAGCTGGCTATTTTTCACATAGGCGATGAGGTTCCAGGAGCTATTCAGCTGTGAAGGGCATTGCAACCAAGCTCGATCCTGATTTTATATCCCTGCCCTTTCTAGATGGACTGCGATCCACAGAGGATTCCTGTCTGATTCTCTCCCTCCCTAACTTAGGATGCACAGGGATCATTTGCTCCCCCCCAGGCTGCTGCTCCAGCTGAGATTAGCTGGGAATTCTGTGGTGAGTAACTCACCTCCTGACTCCCCAAAGCCTGTCCACCATCTACAAGACACAAGTCAGGAGTGTGATGGAATACTCTCCACTTGCCTGGATGGGTGCAGCTCCAACAACACTCAAGAAGCTCGACACCATCCAGGACAAAGCAGCCCGCTTGATTGGCATCCCATTTACAATCTTCAACATTCACTCCCTCCACCACCGCCACACAGTGGCAGCAGTGTGTACCATCTACAAGATGCATTGCAGCAACTCACCAATCCTCCTTCGACAGCATCTTCCAAACCCGCGATCTCTACCAACTAGGCAGATGCATGGGGACACCACCACCTGCAAGTTCCCCTCCAAGCCACACGCCATCCTGACTTGGAACTATATCGCCATTGCTTCACTGTCACCGGGTCAAAATCCTGGAACTCCCTACCCAACAGCACCATGGGAGCATCTCCACTGCATAGATGGCAGTGGTTTAAGAGGGTGGCTCACCACCACTTTAAGGGCATTTAGGGATTGGTAGTAAATGCTGGCACCCAGTGACATCCACATCCCAAGAATTAATGATTTAAAAAAGCTAAGCAAACAGAGACCAGAGAAGGAAGCTGCGGTCTCAGCACCTCAATCTCAGCTGCCTGGTGCCTCAATATGCTTTGATCTCGTCTCCTAATTCACAGCTTCTGAGCTTTCCCTGAAATGGCCAGGAAATACATTATGCCGATGTTTGACAATACACATGGGTGAGGCAAACTAACAGTGCCTGGCCATTCACAAAGTGGGGGGCGGCGGCGTGGAGGGGGTGGGGGGAGGGGGGGGTGGTGGGAGGTCACAAGGTTGACAGGACGAAACCCAGTTCTCAAGTAGTTGCTCAGCACAAAATGTCCATAATTTAGCACTAAATTTCCAGTCTAATTAAAGCAGTCAGAGGATGGCTGGTGTGGCAAATGAGGAAAAATGTCTCATTCGTGCAGGTTGAGGTTCTGGCTGAGGCACATTGTTGGGGCAGTGTAGAGGGAGCTTTACTCTGTATCTAACCCCCGTGCTGTACCTGTCCTGGGACTACTTGATTCTAACAGTGGGCACAATTGGTGAAACAAGCCATTCCCCTTTCCAATAAAGGTGAAATATTCCCGTCTGTGTGTTCCCTTGTCCAGGCAACGGTGGTGGTTGAGGGGCAATGTGGGGTGGGGATGTATAGGGAATCTAAATTGAACGTGTAGGAATGAATTCCAATGTATTTCTCTTCTTCCCCACCCCAGATATTGTGGCATTTGACGAGCAGCCCAAAGAGTTAACCATCAAATCGGGTGCCTACCTCTACTTGCCATGTCCAGTGAAGTCATACCACGCCGTGTACACGTGGAGCTACAACCAGAAGGATCAGTTCACCTGCACCATCAAGGATGGCTCCTGCCCGCTCATGCTCAATGGGGAGGTCCCAATCAGTGAGGGGCTCTTCAAGTGCACGGCCAGCGAGGATGGACTGAAGGAGGAGCTCGCCGTCTATAAAGTCAGACTGAACGGTGGAAATGCGCCAGCATTGGAGAGCATGACCTTCGCTTTCGGGCTTGCTGTGACTTTTGCCTTGATGTAAAGGGGGGGGGGGTGGGGGTGGGGGGAGGGGGCCGGTGCACGCATGGAGTACCAGAATTTTTACACTGAATGCAAACTCTCGAGTGCTAGAAAAAGCTGGCACCTTATCAGAAATGTGCTTTATTTATGGCAGAATCGATCGCCGCCTCTCCCACTCTGTTAGCCACCCACGTCCTGCCCACCTCTCGTTCCTCTCCGACGCCCATCTACACTTTTCCCCAACAGCGACCAGCCATAGGCCACCTGTAGCTCCCACTCAGTAGCTGACGGGGGCTGCTCACCCTGTTTCAGTCGATTCCAGGAATACGAATCACACCTCTTTTGGCCAGTTTGATGCTGATCCTTCGCTACCTAAGTGGTGGTAGTGCTGGGGAAAGGGGTAAGATCCTGGGGAAGCAATTATGAATTGAATTTGCAGCACTCTGCATCCAAGAGTAACTCCACAGCACAAAGTGACCTTTGACTTGGCACCTTCAGAGTGTTTGATGGGGACTTTACTCTGTATCTGACCCCGTTTATTTTCTGTTTTTACAATGTAGAGGGAGCTTTACTCTGTATCTAACCCCGTGCTGTATCTGTCCTGGGAGTGTTTGATGGGGACAGTGTAGAGGGAGCTTTACTCTGTATCTGACCCCGTTTATTTTCTGTTTTTACAATGTAGAGGGAGCTTTACTCTGTATCTAACCCCGTGCTGTATCTGTCCTGGGAGTGTTTGATGGGGACAGTGTAGAGGGAGCTTTACTCTGTATCTAACCCCGTTTATTTTCTGTTTTTACAATGTAGAGGGAGCTTTACTCTGTATCTAACCCCGTGCTGTATCTGTCCTGGGAGTGTTTGATGGGGACAGTGTAGAGGGAGCTTTACTCTGTATCTGACCCCGTTTATTTTCTGTTTTTACAATGTAGAGGGAGCTTTACTCTGTATCTAACCCCGTGCTGTATCTGTCCTGGGAGTGTTTGATGGGGACAGTGTAGAGGGAGCTTTACTCTGTATCTAACCCCGTTTATTTTCTGTTTTTACAATGTAGAGGGAGCTTTACTCTGTATCTAACCCCGTGCTGTATCTGTCCTGGGAGTGTTTGATGGGGACAGTGTAGAGGGAGCTTTACTCTGTATCTAACCCCGTTTATTTTCTGTTTTTACAGTGTAGAGGGAGTTTTACGCTGTATCTAACCCCTGTGCTGTACTTGTCCTGGGAGTGTTTGATGGGGACAGTGTAGAGGGAGTTTTACGCTGTATCTAACCCCTGTGCTGTATCTGTCCTGGGAGTGTTTGATGGGGACAGTGTAGAGGGAGTTTTACGCTGTATCTAACCCCTGTGCTGTACTTGTCCTGGGAGTGTTTGATGGGACTGTGTAGAGGGAGCTCTGCATTTAACCCCGTGACAACTGATATCAAGGCAGAGTGTCTGTCAATGTATGCTGCCTTCCACAAATTGAGAGAGAACCATGGATCAGGTTTTACAATTTCCATCAGAGGATTGACAAAATAAGATAATTGAACGTAATTGTTTCAGTCTCCCAGATGACCCCCCTCATGCTGGCTCAGTGGGTAGCTGCCCTGCTTGTCGTGGGATTGTACTAGACAGGCTGAAGAAAACCACAGCTTGGAACCCCATTCTGTGGGCGTTAACAGGTTTCACTCAGGCTGCTGCAATTAGTCTCACCACACCAGGGTTCAGGAAACTAAAACAAGCCACGGGTTCCCACTGCTGATCACTGTCCAGTGATGCCTGCTGTAATTGTGTGTGTTTGCATGTGCATCATGTGTGGAAAGGGTTAAGTTTGTATTCAATACCCTTCACATATGCTAACCTGCCAACAGGATGTGAAGGTATTAGAGAGGGTGCAAGGACGTGAAGGCAGAAAAGATTCACGAGAATGGTTCCAGGGATGAGGAATTTCAGTTATGTGGAGACGTTGAGACTGTTCTCCTTGGGGAAGAGAAGTTTAAGAGGAGATTTGTTAGAGGTGTTCAAAATCATGAGAGGTCTGGACAGAGTAGATGGGGACAAAGTGTTCCCATTGGTGAAAAGATCCAGAACCAGAGGACACGGATGATGATTGGCAAAAAAAGGACAGTGGCAGCATGAGAAGCGAGTGGTTAGGATCAGGAGTGCACTGCATGAGAGTGTGGCGGAGGCAGATTCAATTGTGACTTTCAGAAGAGCAATTTGCAGGGCTACGGGAAAACGTTGGGGTGGGGGGGAAGAGCGCGGGACTAGCTGAATTGGTCTTGCAGAGAGCCGGCACAGACACGATGGGCCGAATGGCCTCCTTCTGCTCTGAAACCATTCTATGAGCAGAGAATGGCCTTGTGCCTGCGCAACTACAGATCAATGTCATCAGAAGGGGAGAAAGACTGGGGAAAAAAAACTATGGGGGGGGTGGGGTGCAGGGGAGTGGCGAAAAAGTCGCCAAAGACTGAGAGAAGTCTGTCCGTCATTTGTAACAAAGCGGGCCCGGCACTTACAGCTCCTTGTGGCACTTGGCTGGACATGAATGTAAAGTCGCTCTGAAAGCACCAGACTGATTCCTTGAGCTGCACTAGCGCAGAGTAACCAAACACTATACACTCCCCAGTCGTACAGGTAATGCTCACTTAGGATATTCCAGTTACCTGTATGATCCTTATGTATTATTATCCGTCAGCTTTTTTTCCTTGCTTATGTTTTATTCCTTCCTCCTGTGTGCTCAGAGTTCCCCAACTGATGTCTTCTAGGGTTCTGACAAAGCGAAAAGGTGGCACATTTTGAGTGGACTTCTTTTTGGCGGAGTGGGGTGGTGGGCCTGTCGGTAGCTAGAGTGGGAAGTGGGGGCACCCAGAGAGTTGCTTAGCACTGTGACTCTGCACTGTGCCTCTTGACTGTCCGGCTTCTAACGGGGATATCACAATACTGAACAGTGGCAGGACTCTCATGCCTGAGGGAAGGGTTAGGCGGAGGGAAATCTGAGATTCGCTGGTTCTACTGAAGTCTGCACTGCCATCCCTACCGTGGACCAGAAATTCATCCTTTGGAGAGGTTGGAGCTGGTAATAGTATTTCTCTTTCAGTGGGGAGTCAGGAGAACGTGTGACAAAACTAATTTTGTTTCATTTGCCATATTTTTGGGTGTGTATTTGCATGATTTCAGAATGTGATATTCATTTATAGACTATTTACAGAACCAGAGTGCAGCTTTTTTTTTTATTTAAAAGCAGTGAGCTAAGGATTAAAAACTTCGGAGGACAGGAAGTTCCTGCGTGGTGCTGTTGAAAGTTTTGTGATCGCTTCTCTTATCTACCAAGAAATAATCTGCCGCCAGAGCACCAACTTTTTTTTTTAAAAAGTTAATTCCCATCTATTACCCATTTCCGGAACGCCTTGCATTTCCGTAGCTCCCGTAACGTAGTAAACTGTCCCAAGGCCGGCTTATGCAGGAGTAAAATTAGAGAAAATTTGACATGTGCTGGGCGAGAGCAGGTTCTTCTCGAATGTGATGCCCCTTCACAGTCAAATAGCTTCTTCACTCTTGCCATCAGCACTCGCATGTGACTAGTGGCGATGTGGAGCGACTGGGACCTGTGGAATCAAGTACATACAAATGCACGAATTAGGAGCAGGAGTAGGCCACTTGGCCCCTCGAGCCTGCTTCGCCATTTAATAAGATCATGGCTGATATGATTGTAACCTCGACTCCACATTCTACCACAAGAGGAAACATCCTTTCCACATCCACCCTGTCAAGACCACTGAGAATCTTATATGTCTCAATCAAGTTGCCTCTTGCTTTTCCAAATTCCAGCGGATACAAGCCTAGCCTGTCCAATCTTTCTTTATAAGACAACCCGCCCATTCCAGGTATTAGTCTAGTAAACCTTCTCTGTACTGCCTCTAACGCATTTACATCCTTCCTTAAATAAGGAGACCAGTACTGTACACAGTACTCCAGATGTGGTCTCACCAATGCCCTGTATAGCTGAAGCATAACCTCCCTACTTTTGTATTCAATTCCCCTCGTGATAAACGATAACATTCTATTAGCTTTCCTAATTACATGCTGTACCTGCATACAAACCTTTTGCGATTCATGCACGAGGACACCCAGATCCCTCTGCATCTCAGAGCTTTGCAATCTCTCACCATTTAGATAATATGCTTCCTTTTTTTATTCTTCTTGCCAAAAAGTAAGAGGGAAGCTGCGGGAATACCGTATCCCAAACAAAAAGCTGGAGATGAAAGAAGAATGGCCTAGCATATGAAAGGCTTTGCTGCTCACTGAGAACACTAAAGCCCCTCAGAGGTATTTGGAAAGACACACCGCAACCTCTGCTCCCCAGCTCCCCTCCCTTCAAGCATTTGTACAAGGCCACGGACCAAGGGCTGGATAGCTCTTTTTTCGGCCGTCAGACACAATGGGCTCCTGCTGCACCACATGATTCCATCATAACAGCTACCGCTGTTAAACTTTGAACACCACACAGGCAAAAGATTCACCTAAAACTTGTTGCAGTGACATCGGCCTTCATGCAGTCTGTCTACGAATGTGCGGCCAGGGCATTTTAAAACACCGTTTCCCATTTAAGATGCTTTGCACTGAACTGGATATTACCCTGCAGCTCCAGTAATGCTAGCAGTTTAATTTTGTAAGTGTATTCTGCGATCAGAATATTTGGCCCAATATAAATGAATGTTTTAATAAAGGATTGAATGTTAAAAGTGTCTGCCTTTGGTTCAGTCGTGTATATCTGTGTGTGTATACAGGCTTGTGTCGTATAGCTGTGTGTATGCAGGCGTGTACTTTTCATCTTTCTTTCCCTGAGGGCACTGATTTTCATTGGGATGCGGGTGAGGGGCAGGCTTTACAGCTGTACAGAGCTTCACAGCTGATCCCCAGTCACCTGAAATCCCCACAAGCATTCGCACAGGTAGAGCCAGTTACAACAACTTGAGCCCTTGTGTTAAACTTGCATTGAAGCAAGACTTCTTACAGAAATAACCCAGCGGTTTGGGGGTGGGTGGGGGCCTCACAAACTTATACTTGCACCTTTATAGGTGCACTAGAACCCTAGAAAGGTTACGGCACAGAAGGAGGCCATTCAGCCCATTGTGTCTGCGCCGGCTGAAAAAAAAAAAATGCCGCCCAATCTAATCCCACCTTCCAGCACCTGGTCCATAGCCTTGCAGGTTACAGCACTTCAGGTGCATGTCCAGGTACCTTTTAAATGAATTGAGGGTTTCTGCCTCCACCACCATTCCTGGCAGTGAATTCCAGACACCCACCACCCTCTGGGTGAAAACGTTTTTCCCTCATGCCCCCTCCAATCCTTCTACCAATCACCTTAAATCGGTGTACCTTGGACATGCACTTCAAGGTCTCTCACTTCTTCTTCCCCTCTCAATATCCTCCCGGTTATTGTGTATTCCCTCGCTTTGATTGCCCTCCACACATGCATTACCTCACATTACCTCTGAATTGAATTCCATTTGATACTTTTCCACCCACTCAACCAAACCATTGACATCATTCTGAAGTCTACAGCTATCCTCTACACTGTCAACTGTGTGGCCAACTTTTGTGTCATCAGCAAATTTCCCAATCATGCCTCCCACATTTAAGTCCAAATCATTAATATACACCACAAACAGCAAGGGACCCAACACTGAACCTTGTGGAAACCGCCTTCCATTCATAAAATAAATCCATCAACCATTTGCCTTTGTTTCCTGTCACCGAACCAATTTTGGATCCAACTTGCCACATTCCCGTGTCCCATGGGCTTTTAATTTTCTGTCCACTCTACCATGCAGGACCTTGTCAAACACCTTACTAAAAGCATGTAAACCACAGCCACTGCACTACCCTCATCAATCAAAGAACAAAGAACAGGCCATTCAGCCCTCCAAGGCTGCGCCGATCTTGATGCCTGCCTAAACTAAAACCTTCTGCACTTCCGGGGTCCGTATCCCTCTATTCCCATCCTATTCATGTATTTGTCAAGATGCCTCTTAAACGTCGCTATCGTATCCGCTTCCACCACCTCCCCTGGCAGCAAGTTCCAGGCACTCACCACCCTCTGTGTAAAGAACTTGCCTCGCACATCCCCTCTAAACTTTGCCCCTCTCACCTTAAACCTATGTCCCCTAGTAACTAACTCTTCCACCCTGGAAAAAGCTTCTGACTATCCACTCTGTCCATGCCGCTCATAACTTTGTAAACCTCTATCATGTCGCCCCTCCACCTCTGTCGTTCCAGTGAAAACAATCCGAGTTTATCCAACCTCTCCTCATAGCTAATGCCCTCCAGACCAGGCAACATCCTGGTAAACCTCTTCTGTACCCTCTCCAAAGCCTCCACGTCCTTCTGGTAGTGTGGCGACCAGAATTGCACGCAATATTCTAAGTGTGCCCTAACTAAAGTTCTGTACAGCTGCAGCATAACTTGCCTATTTTTATACTCTATGCCCCGACCGATGAAGGCAAGCATGCCGTATGCCTTCTTGACTACCTTATCCACCTGCGTTGCCACTTTCAGTGACCTGTGGACCTGTACGCCCAGATCTCTCTGCCTGTCAATACTCCTAAGGGTTCTGCCATTTACTGTATACTTCCCACCTGCTCCTCCCTGTTACTTCCTCAAAAAAATTCAATTAAGTTAGTAAGACATGACCCTCCCTTAACAAATCCATGCTGACTATCCCTGATTAATCCGTGCTTTTCTAAGTGGCAGTTTATCCTATCTCTCAGAATTGATTCTAATAATTTGCCCACTACTGAGGTCAGACTGACCAGCATATAATTATTTGGCCTATCCCTCGCGCCCTTTTTAAAAATGGTACAACGGTCACAGACCTCCAATCCTCTGGTAACTCACCTGTATCTAGTGAGGATTTGAAGATGACACTCAACATCTGCTATTTCCTCCCTGGCTTCCTTTAACAACCTGGGATGCAATCCATCCGGCCCTGGTGATTTCTCCACTTTCAAAGATGTCAGACCCTCTCGTACTTCCTCTCTCATTATGCTAATATATAATTCCAATCTAATATTTATCACTCCTCTTTTACTACAATGTCTGCATCATCCCTCTGCTTTGTGAGGATAAAGACAAAAATCTCATTAAGAACCCCGCCCACATCTGAATCCACGCATAAGCTCCCTTGTACATGTCTGATAGACCCTACCCTTTCCTTAGTTTTCCTCTTGCTATTAATGTACTGATAAAACATCTTTGGAGTTTCCTTGATTTTACCTGCCAATAAATTTTCATGGTCTCTCTTCATTTTCCTAATTTCCTTTTTCACTTCACCCTGCACTTTCTATACTCCTCTCGGCTTTCTAAAGTATTACATGTTTTGTGACGATCATAAGCTTTCTTTTTTTTGTTTTATTTTACCCTGTAGTGTCTAGATAACCAGGGGGCTCTAGATTTGGCAGTACCAGCCTTTTTCTTTGTGGGCACATGTCTACACTGTGCCTGTAGAATCACACCTTTGAATGCCTCCCATTGGCTTGCCATTGATTTTCCATCAGTCCACTTTCACCAGCTTTGTAAAATTTGCTTACCTCCAATTTAGAACTTTTACTCCTGTTCTATCTTTGTTCTTTACCAGGCTTCTGCTAAAACTAACTGGTATTATGGTCACTATCTCCAAAATGGTCACCCACTGCTACTTCCATTTGTCCAACTTCATTTCCAAGACTAAACCGAGCCCTGCCCGTTAGGCTTGTTACTCCTGCCATCCTTTTTTTTTAAAAACGATTTGTAAGGTGCTATATAAATGCAAGTCGTTGGTTGGGGGGGGGGTGACGCCAACGGCGCATGCGCAAACAGCCCCACCCACCACGCGCGCCTCGTGGGAGTAGGTCACGTGGCCGAAGCGGCGCGCGAGTCTCATGCGCAAGCGCGCTCCGCCCTCACCAGCCAACCGCCGCCGTCCTTCGACCTTGGCTTCGATTGCTCGACGTCTCTTCTGCGCACGCGTACGTGCGAACGAGCTTTTTTTCCCCCTCAACACTGCCACGCAGGCTCGGGATGTGCCGAGCGTCAGTCAGCAGCACACGAAAAGAAATTACCGACAGCGACGGACGGTGAAGGGATGAGGCGTGATGGAGGGAAAGAAAAAAAGGCTGTCTATTAGCTGCAAAAACGGATTATTGCTTCAGATCCCAGCCACACCTGGCAAACTACAACTCCCAGCGTGTATTGCGAAACCAGGCTTTTGATCCCGGATGTGCACGCACTGATTGGTCAGGATTGAGGCAGGCCCCGCCCACCCCGCTGACGGGCAGTTTGGGCCCCCAACCCCCTGAATGTATCCCGCGTGCCATGTGGTCTAAGCGCGCTAATTGGTCAGAGTTCAAGGCGGGTCTTGCTTTTACCCCCGCACTCATTGGCCGGATGGTCTCCCTTCCCCGAGCAGTGTCCCGGATGTGGTGGCGGTTTCCCCATGCCGATTGGTTGGGATTCAAGAAAGCACCCGCCCACCACTCTCATTGGTCGGGTGGGATCTGGGATGTAGTGTGGGGAAGGCACGCTGATTGGCCGGAATGTGAGGCGGGGCCCCGCCTCTCAACGCTGGTTGGTTGTTCCTATCGTGGCGGCTCTGGCCGGTGATTGGGCGGCGGGCGGTGATTGAAGGGGCCGGCGCGCTGCTGGGGAACGGGGAGGAGAAACGGTGGCGGCTTCTGCAGACCGGGAAAGAGTGAGTCAGATAGACAGTTGAGGTAGCGGCACCCTGCGGTGGCAGGGTAGTGGGGGTGTTAGATAGGCAGGCTCCAACCAGTGAGGGGAGGGGCGAGTGTCACAGGTGAAGGGGCAATTGGGGGGGGGAGGGGCAGGACAGGGGCTATCTGGGAGGATGGGCAGTGGAGCAATGAGGGGGGCTGTGGGGGAATGGAAGAATTGGGGCAATGAGGAGGAGAGGCTGGGGGGCAATGTGGGGGCAGTGGGGGAGGGGCAGAATTGGAGCAATGTTGGGGAGAGCAGTGGGGCAATGAAGGGGCAATGAATGGGCAATGGGGGAGGGGCAGAATTGGAGCAATGTTGGGGAGAGCAGTGGGGCAATGGGGGAGGGGCAGAATTGGGACAGTGTAGGGGAGGGGCTGTAGGGGAGGGGCATGGCAGGCAATGTAGGGGAAGGGCTGTGGGGCAATGGGGAGGGGCAGGTTGGCAATTGGGGGGGGGAGGGGGACGGTGAGGTAAGTGTGGGATAGGGTCTGTGGGGCAATGGTGGCGGCCAGCGGAGCATTGGGAGAGGGTTGAGGTGGCAGTCTGGCGGAGGGGCTGTGGGAATTGGGAGGGGAGGCTGAGGAGGAGGGTTGGAGGAAAGTGAGGGGGGCAATGGGGAAGGAAGGGGAGGAGAGAGGCTGTGGGGTCAATGGGATGTGGGGGCTTGTGGAGGGTGTGCTGGCAGTCGATGGCTGGGGATAGTGGGGGCGGAGGGGGAGAGGAAGAGGGGCAATGGAGAGGATAGGTCTGTGGGGGGCAATGTTGGAGGAACTGGATGAGGAAGGGTGCAGGGGACGGATAGGGTTGACGGAGTTCCGTCCGGAAAGGTCCAGGGGACGGACAGGGTTGACGGAGTTCGGTCAGAAAGGGTCCAGGGGACAGACAAGTTTGAAAGGGTGGGGTGAGGAAGGGTTGACTGGGTGGGGTGAGGAAGGGCCCAGGGGATGGGCAGGGTTGACTGGGTGGGGTGAGGAAGGGCCCAGGGGATGGGCAGGGTTGACTGGGTGGGGTGAGGAAGGGCCCAGGGGATGGGCAGGGTTGACTGGGTGAGGAAGGGCCCAGGGGATGGACAGGGTTGACTGGGTGGGGTGAGGAATGGTCGAGATGCTGTAATGAAGGGCAGGAAGATCTGTGACATTAAAGCTCCAATTGTCCCCGAGCATCCAAAGCCTTTTTTCGGGGGAGAGAGTTCCAGATTTCCCGTCACCTTGCCCTGTATCTACCCTATTGAATCCTTTTAAACATTATTAACATCTCAATCAGGTGCGTCGGATGTACTCTGCACTGAAATCCCAGTTGTGGTGACGTTATTCTTGGACTTGGTCCCTGGCTTATGTGCTGCTGATGTGTTTGGCTCCCTTGCTTACAGGGGTATTTGTTTTCCTGCAGAAGGTTCAGAATTACACTGAGCGTGGGAATGTCGTCAGTGGGAAACCCATGGAGTAGCCTCACGGCAGTACAGAAGGCAATGTTGGCGATCGGGGTTCCAGCCAGCGCTGTGGTTGTGTATATATTGTACAGGAGGTTCCGGGAGAGTCGAGGTATGGATGAGCAGGCGAGAGTTTAGTGCGTTTCGAATTCTGACTCCTGCTGCGTGCCTGTCACTTTGGTGTTGCACCCTTCCCAAGTCTTCCCTCTTAAGGGTTCCACAGGTGCCATCCGGAGCCACAAGTGCTCATTCTTCAGGACGAGGCACTTTGACCGAATCTGAGGGACCACATGACCTTTCCCTAATTTTCGATTTAGTTCCCCTGCCCCCACACGCGCACACACACACACACACGCACAATTTCCTTGCAAGCAACTGACTTCACAAACTGATATGGAACAAAAGGAGGCCATTCGGCCCGTCGTATCTGTGCTGGCTCTTGGCAAGAGCTATCCAATTAGTCCCATTCCCCTCCCACCGCCCCAGCTCTCGCCCCATCGCCCTGCAAATTTTTTCCCTTCCAGTATTTATCCAATTCCCCTTTTGAAAGTTACTATTGAATCTGCTTCCACCGCCCTTTCAGGCAGCGCGATCCAGATCACAACAGCACGGCACATTGTTGTCTGGCTCAGTCGCGGTGCGGTATTTTTTCAGGGTAGCCTCCACCCTGCGCTGACTGTCTTCTGGTGCTTCTGGTGTAGATGAGCCCTATGTGCTGGTTGGGGATGATCAGATTGCCATGGACATGAGAGTCCCTCGAGATGCTGTGAAGATTATCATCGGGCGCCAGGGTTCCACTATAAAACAGGTGAGCACGCGATTCAGACACATTGACATCGTATCTCTGGTTAATTCTGTCCCTCTGAAGTTAAACTGCTCGCTTTGCTTTTTTACAATCTTATTAAGCTGAATCGGTGCTTTTAGTGACTTGTTTATTTGAGGGCCTCGGTCCATCAGCTTCTTTACCCGATTTAGACTCTCATTTTCCAGTCAGAGTGTGGTCACCTTGCTGATCCCACCGAAATGCGCCATCTCCCGCTAACCTACAGTGAAGTTCATTTGCCAATTACGCGCCCATCCTGCAAGTTATGCGAGGGCGCGCCTGAACTGTTGAACGGTGTTCTTATTAGATTTTAAAGGAATGAAGGATATGGCGATAGGGTGGGAAATTGGAGTCGAGGTGGAAGATCAGCCATGATCTTGTTGAATGGTGGAATGGACTCGAGGGGCCGAATGGCCTCCTCCCCCTGCTCCTATTGCTATTGCTTATGGGTAGGCTCATTCAGAAAGTAAGGAGGCATGGGATACAGGGAAAGTTGGCTGTCTGGATACAGAATTGGCTGGCCCACAGAAGTCAGAGGGTGGTAGTAGATGGAAAGTATTCAGCCTGGAGCTCGGTGATCAGTGGTGTTCCGCAGGGATCTGTTCTGGGACCTCTGCTCTTTGTGATTTTTATAAATGACTTGGATGAGGAAGTGGAAGGCTGGGTTAGCAAGTTTGCCGATGACACGAAGGTTGCTGGAGTTGTGGATAGTGTGGAAGGCTGTTGTAGGTTGCAACGGGACACTGACAGGATGCAGAGCTGGGCTGAGAAGTGGCAGATGGAGTTCAACCTGGAAAAGTGTGAAGTAATTCATTTTGGAAGGTCGAATTTGAATGCGGAATACAGGCTTAAAGACAGGATTCTTGGTAGTGTGGAGGAACAGGGGGATCTTGGGGTCCATGTCCATAGATCGCTCAAAGTTGCCACCCAAGTTGATAGGGTTGTTAAGAAGGCGTATGGTGTGTTGGCTTTCATTAACAGGGGGATTGAGTTTAAGAGCCGCGAGGTTATGCTGCAGCTGTATAAGGCCCTGGTTCGACCACACTTGGAATATTGTGTTCAGTTCTGGTCGCCTCATTATAGGAAGGGTGTGGAAGCTTTAGAGAGGGTGCAGAGGAGATTTACCAGGATGCTGCCTGGACTGGAGGGCATGTCCTACGAAGAAAGGTTGAGGGAGCTAGGGCATTTCTCATTGGAGCGACGAAGGATGAGAGGTGACTTGATAGAGGGGTACAAGATGATGAGAGGCATAGATAGAGTGGATAGCCAGAGACTTTTTCCCAGGGTGGAAAGGGCTATCACCAGGGGGCATAATTTTAAGGTGATTGGAGGAAGGTTTCGGGGAGATGTCAGAGGTAGGTTCTTTACACAGAGTGGTGGGTGCGTGGAATGCACTGCCAGCGGTGGTAGTAGAAGCAGATACATTAGGGACATTTAAGTGACTCTTGGATAGGTACATGGATGATAGTAGAATGAAGGGTAGGTATTTAGTTTGATGTTAGAGTAGGTTAAAGGTTCGGCACAACATCGTGGGCCGAAGGGCCTGTACTGTGCTGTACTGTTCTATGTTCTATGTCAACTGACCTCACCCCCCTCCCCACCTTCATCGGATTCCTTTTAGCTTATCTCAGACTTTTTCTCTCCCTTTCCCCAACCTCAGCTGCGGAAGGAAACGGGCGCCCGCATCGAAGTGGAGGACAGTGAGGAGACAGGCGGGTACGAGGGGCCTGCGGAGCGAGTGCTGACCGTCGTCGGGTCGCCCGTGCAAGTGTGCAAGGCCAAGGTGGCCATCCACCAGCTTCTGGCCGACAGCATGAAGATAACGGAGGAGCTGCACGTCCCCCATCGAGCGGTGGGACGGATCATAGGTAATGCCCCGTCTCTGCTAATGCACCCGACAAGCCCTCTCTTCAAATGGTCGGGGTTATACCCCGTCGACTGTAGGAGACTAAAGGAAAGGCTTGCATTTCTATAGCGCCTTGCACAACCTCAGGGTGACCCAAAGCACTTACACAGCCAATCATGTACTTATGAAGTGTAGTCGTTGTTGTAATGTAGGACGCACAGCAAGCTCCCACAAGCAGCAGTGTGACACTGCCCTGGTAATCTTTTTGTATGCATTGGGGGGTATGCATCAGTCAGGATAGTGGAGAGAACTTCAAAATAGTGCCTTGTTCTGTCCACCTGAGAGGGCAAAGGAAACCTCAGTTTAATGGCCCCCTCCGACAGTGCGGCGCTCTCTCAGTACCGCACTGGGAGTGTCGGCCTGGCCCGAGTCTCTAGAGTGGGGCTTGAACCCACATCCTTCTGACTGGGAGGCAAGAGCGCTACCCACTCCAGCACAACTGACACTTCAAAGTGTCAGGGAGTGACCAGACAAGAGCATCAATTGACGCTTTGCACTAGAGAGACTGGGAGAAGCGGGGATTGTTCACCTGAGAGCAGAGACGGTTAAGGGGAAATTTAATCGAGGCGTTCAAGATCATAAAGGGTAAATAAGGAGAAACTGTTTCCACTGGCAGGAGGGTCGGTGACCAGGGGAACACAGATTTAAGGTGATTGGCAACAGAACCAGAGGGGGAGATGAGAGTTTTTTTCACACAGTGAGTTGTGATCTGGAACACAGTGCCTGAAAGGGCGGTGGAAGCAGATTCAATAGTAACTTTCCAAAGGAGAATTGGATGAATACTCGAAGGGCAAGAATTTGCAGGGCTGTGGGGGAAAAGAGCAGTGGAGAGTGGGGACGAATTGGATAGCTCTTTCAAAGAGCCAACGCAGGCAGGATGGGCCGAATGGCCTTCTCCTCTGCTGGATCGTTGTACTTTTCAGATGGAAAGTTTGTACAGCCAACCGAGCAGTGCCGGTTTTGATTTGGCTGCAGGTCGCGGAGGGGAGAGCATCCGTGAGATATGCCGGACCACGGGAGCGAAGATCGTGTGTGAGAAGGAGACCAGCGAGCAGATTCTGGATACGAGGCGCTCGGTCAAGATCAGTGGCACAAAGCAAGAGGTGGCTTCGGCCAGAGTGAGTTTGTGCATGTTTGTTACTCTACACTAGACAGCGTCCTTCGGTATTACACTCGGGTGACGAGGCTGGTTTAAGAGTTCGGTTCAGGGGCAAGAGCCATTGGTAGATCATCCACCACCTTTGGCATTCACTCCCTTCACCACCAACGCACAGCGGCAGCCGTGTGTACCATCTACAATGAAAGATTTGATAAGATCGGGGTGTTTTATACCCCGATCTAAGGAACAGACTTGGCAGCACAACAGCTTATTGTGAATCGACTTTATTGCTATAAATGTAAGGACAAGTATAAGTTTTCAGATAAACCACAGTCACAAACTCAAGCAGTAATTAACAGTCTAACACAGATACTACCCGTATCAGAGACTGGACAGCGGAGGGCACGACTAGTTTCTTTTGACGCTTTGGGGTCCTCAAGCTTTTCGGTCGGTCTCTCGCTTTCTCGTAGTTTCTCTTGTCTCTTGGTGTTCAAAGATTCTGTGCCGTGCCGCGTCAAAGACGAGGCTCCTTTTATCCTGGCGGCTTTCCAGTTAACCCTCCCCTCTCCCAATCAGTGATTGGTCTTGTATTGAAGGATGCCTTTCTTAACCAACCAAGGATCATTTTGTGATGGGTGCTAACCTTTCAGATTTGTGCAAGTAGTACCCCTTTGTGTTGACTACTTTATCTCAATGCTTTTACATTTCGAGGCTCCTTATCTCATTCCAAGGCAAATCTACACAAGTTGTTTTCACTGTCTGCTCTCAAGGTTCTCACCCTTTTGCTGCAAGTAAGCATTTTAGAACTTGACATAATCTCCCAGAATCCCTCTGCCTTGACATCTTGTCCATACTGTGCCCTATTTCCTATGTTTTTCCACTTTACCACACTACAAAGAAGGGTTCTAACAAAACGAAGTGTTAGTTTATAATAAGTTAGTTTATAGTAACTGGATTTTAACAATTAGTACACTGGTTAGTACCTTTTGGTAACCTAATAATCATACAACAGGATTCACTGCAGCAACTCGCCACGACATCAGCACCTTCCAGACCTGCGACCTCTTCCACCTAGAAGGGCAAGGGCAGATGCATGGGAACACCACCACCTGCAAGTTCCCCTCCAAGTCACACACCATCCTGACTTGGAACTATATCGCCGTTTCTTCACTGTCACTGGGTCAAAATCCTGGAACTCCCTTCCTGACAGCACTGTGGGTGGCCCAACACCACATGGAGTGCAGCGGTTCAAGAAGGCAGCTCACCACCACCTTCTCAAGGGCAATTAGGGATGGGTAATAAATGACGGCCTGGCCAGCGATGCCCACATCCCGAAAATGAATGAGGAAAGATTATATATAGACCTGGGTTACACAGGAGCAGGGAGACTGACACCGGGCCTGCTCCTTGTATTGCCCTGGCTGAGATTAGTTAACTCCACGGGGACCAGGAATTGAGCATGCGTCATTCCTGTTATGCGGGAGAGCTGGGTGTCCTGTTTATATGAAGGAAGTGTTCTGGGATACAGCTTCCAAAAAGCAAGAGGGGGATCCGAGTTTCTGTTGTCAAAGCGTCCTCTCGCTCTCTGAACCAGCCTCTTCTCTTCCTCAGGCCCTGATCGTGGCGAAGGTGGAGGAGGAGGAGACCTTCCGCCAAAAGCTGGCCTCCTCGGCGGCCAGGAGGAGGCAGCGCAAGCATCCCATTGGTGCGCGGACGGAGCAGGTGTCGCCCACCCACTCCGGAGAGGGGATTGCAGCCTCGCCAGCGAGCGAGGGCGGAGAGTGGGCGCTGGACACCAGCGAGGACGAGGTGGATCACAGGACAAACCCCACCATCACCACGGAGCAGGAGAAGGAAGAGGGGGCCTCCGAGAAAGACGGCCAGCCAGGAAACCACTCGAGCCAAGTGTCCAAATTTGAGAGTAAGAACCGGTTGTTTGCTGCCCCAACGGGAGGAGGCCATTCAGCCCCTCAAGCCTGTTACACAGGAATGGGAGGAGGCCATTCAGCCCCTCGAGCCTGTTACACAGGAACGGGAGGAGGCCATTCAGCCCCTCGAGCCTGTTACACAGGAATGGGAGGAGGCCATTCAGCCCCTCGAGCCTGTTACACAGGAACGGGAGGAGGCCATTCAGCCCCTCGAGCCTGTTACACAGCCCTACAGGCTGATAGTTCTGGCTATCTTGCTTTGTTTTGGGATATTTAATAGTGTCATGTTGTATTGGAAATATTACATTTGTATAGCGCCTTTTGCAATCTCAGGAGATCCCAAAGCGCTTTGAGCCAATGAAAGTATTTTTGAAGTGTGGTCACTGTTTCATTAGGCTTGCTTTGAGTTATTTGAGGTATGTTATAGTGTCTCCAGTGCTTCCCCAACCCTTTAACCTTTCTCTTTTTCGAACACCACATCCGACTCTCTGCCTCCTCCTTCTAGTCTCTTTATTGCCCGTCCCCAGTTGCCCTGACTTTAAGAGTCGTGTGGCGACTGGAGTCACGTATAGGCCCAGTCCAGGTGAGGCCAGCAGGCTTCTTTCTCTAAAGGGGCGTGAGTTGAGCCAGTTGGATTTTTGTGAGAACCTGACAGCCACTTTATTTCCAGGCTATTACTCCAGGCCTGTGGATTGCAAGTCCAGTAACATGATCACCTCACCACTCTCCCCTATTCCCACAGGGCTTCAAATCTTCACTCCCTCTGCCTTCCTGATATACAGTCTCGACAGGTTAAAAATGGCAACTACCTCACCGCCAGCTCAGAGCGTGCGGTGCAGTAAGGCGCCTGTGAAATATAAGCGCTAGGATGGGCGAGTCGGGCCGAATGGCCTGTTTCTGTGCTGTACCATCTATGTAATCTCAGAAATGTACAGCACAGGAGGGGGTCATTTGGCCCATCGAGTCTGTGCTGGCTCTTTCAAAGAGCAGTCCACTTTGTCCCCCCCACCCCCCCAACTCTTTTGCCCACATCCCTCCAAGTATTTATTCAACTCCCCTTTTGAAAGCTGCTTTGAATCTGCCCTTTCAGGCAGCACATTCCACTTGTTCCGTTTTAAAATAAAAGCTTTTCCTCGTGTCGCCTCTGGTTCTTTAACCAATCATTATCTAATTTTCTCTCCCTTGTTCCGCCTGCGAAGCGTCTGCGTTTCCGGCGGAGACTTAGGGTGCGTAACCTTTCTCTTTATTCTCCCTCCCCTCGCCCACAGTTCCCAGCCCTGACTTCAGTTTCCTGCCGGACGAGCACTTGGAAGTTTACGTCTCTGCCTCGGAAAACCCGAATCACTTCTGGATCCAGATCCTGGGCTCCAGATGCTTACAGCTCGACAACCTGACCTACGAGATGTCTCGCTATTATAGAAGTTGCAGTGGTATGGTGAGTGCAGGTTAGAAGGAGCACTGCGTGGGTGTGGGAGGGGGAGCAGAGCAGGACGTGCATTTCTGTAGCACCTTCCGCAGCCTCAGCATGTCCCAAAGCGCTTGACAGCCAATGATGTACTGCCTGAAGCAAAATGCAAAAGGTCCCTCCAGCTTCCCTTAAATTTCAGCCATAGCTCAGCGGGAGAACTCTCACTTCCAAGTTTAAAAAGTTAAGGGTTCCAGTCCCCACTGCGGAGACTGGAGCGCAAAATGCAGGTTGGCACTCCCAGTGCTGAGGGAGCGCCGCGCTGTCGGAGGGTCAGTGCTGAGGGAGCGCCGCGCTGTCGGAGGGTCAGTGCTGAGGGGGCGCCGCCCTGTCGGAGGGTCAGTGCTGAGGGGGCGCCGCCCTGTCGGAGGGTCAGTGCTGAGGGAGCGCCGCCCTGTTGGAGGGTCAGTGCTGAGGGAGCGCCGCGCTGTCGGAGGGTCAGTGCTGAGGGAGCGCCGCCCTGTCGGAGGGTCAGTGCTGAGGGAGCGCCGCCCTGTCGGAGGGTCAGTGCTGAGGGAGCGCCGCCCTGTCGGAGGGTCAGTGCTGAGGGAGCGCCGCGCTGTCGGAGGGTCAGTGCTGAGGGAGCGCCGCGCTGTCGGAGGGTCAGTGCTGAGGGAGCGCCGCGCTGTCGGAGGGTCAGTGCTGAGGGAGCGCCGCGCTGTCGGAGGGTCAGTGCTGAGGGAGCGCCGCGCTGTCGGAGGGTCAGTGCTGAGGGAGCGCCGCGCTGTCGGAGGGTCAGTGCTGAGGGAGCGCCGCGCTGTCGGAGGGTCAGTGCTGAGGGAGCGCCGCGCTGTCGGAGGGTCAGTGCTGAGGGAGCGCCGCGCTGTCGGAGGGTCAGTGCTGAGGGAGCGCCGCGCTGTCGGAGGGTCAGTGCTGAGGGAGCGCCGCGCTGTCGGAGGGTCAGTGCTGAGGGAGCGCCGCGCTGTCGGAGGGTCAGTGCTGAGGGAGCGCCGCCCTGTCGGAGGGTCAGTGCTGAGGGAGCGCCGCCCTGTCGGAGGGTCAGTGCTGAGGGAGCGCCGCGCTGTCGGAGGGTCAGTGCTGAGGGAGCGCCGCCCTGTCGGAGGGTCAGTGCTGAGGGAGCGCCGCCCTGTCGGAGGGTCAGTGCTGAGGGAGCGCCGCCCTGTCGGAGGGTCAGTGCTGAGGGAGCGCCGTCCTGTCGGAGGGTCAGTGCTGAGGGAGCGCCGCCCTGTCGGAGGGTCAGTGCTGAGGGAGTGCTGCAGTGTCGAAGTCTTTTGTGTTCTGTTATTTGGGATGAAACATTAAACTGAGGCCCCCATCTGCCCGTCTCGGGTGGATGTAAAAGATCCCACGGCCGCTATTAAAAGAAGAGCAGGGGGTGGAGTTCTCCCCAGTGTCCCTGGGGCTGATATTTATCCTTCAACCTGCATCACTAAAAAAACAGATGATCTGGGTCATTATCCACATGCTGTTTGGGGGAACTTGCTGTGCACAAATCGGCTGTCACGTTTTCTACATTACAACATTCAGGGAAAAAAAATACTTCATTGGCTATAAAGTGCTTTGGGACATCCTGAGGTTGTGAAAGGTGCTATAGAAATGCAAGTTCTTCCTCTCTTCTCTCTTCCCTTCTTGACATCAGATTAACCCTTTCTTTACCAAATCTCTGCAGAGGGAGGACTTCACCCCGAAGCTGGGCGACATTGTGGCGGCTCCCTTCCAGGGTGACAGCTCTTGGTACCGGGCGCGAGTGCTGAGCTTCCTGGAGAGCGGGATCGCTGACCTCTACTACGTGGATTACGGCGACAACGGGGAGATTCCGATCGGGAAGCTGCAGATCCTGAGGTCAGTGGTGATGTCTTGCAACCCCCTACCTTCTCTCTCCTTTTCTGGAGGGGCTGGGCCGTGCTGAGGGAGGTCATGGGGTGGGGGGGGGAGGAGTGTCAGGCTCTCCGCCCCCACGATCCCTCGTGGACATACTTGCCAAGTTTATCATGAAAACCAAACCGACTGATTCTGCACCCCCAGCGATTGTTTCAGGTGATATTCTTTCTGAGAACCCTGTGGATCTCTTTTGTGACCATTTACCCCTGGCCTTTCTACCCTGACTGGCTTTGAACTAATGCTGTGGGTTTGCTTTAATACGTTATAAGCCCGGCTTAGTTCCCCCGGTTCCGCTGCCACAACCCGCATTGTACAGAGCCCGAGCTGCTCTGTCATCTCTTGCACTGCTGACATCCTGGCCGGAGACTGACAGACACGTCTCAGGCCTGTCTGAGTTTGCCTGGAGAGTGGATAAATCCCCAGGCCCAGATGAGATGTATCCCAGGCTGTTATGTGAGGCAAGGGAGGAGATAGCAGGGGCTCTGACACAAATTTTCAGATTCTCTCTGGCCACGGGAGAGGTCTAGAGGACAGCGAATGTGGTACCGTTATTCAAGAAGGGTAGCAGAGATAGACCAGGTAATTACAGGCCGGTGAGTCTAACATCAGTGGTTGGGAAACAACTGGAAAAAATTCTGAGGGACAGGATTAATCTCCACTTGGAGAGGCAGGGAATAATCAGGGATAGTCAGCATGGCTTTGTCAGGGGGAGATCGTGTCTATCTAACGTGATTGAATTTTTCGAGGAGGTGACTAGATGTGTAGATGAGGGTAAAGCAGTTGAAGTAGTCTACATGGACTTCAGTAAGGCTTTTGATAAGGTCCCGCATGAGAGATTGGTTAAGAAGGTAAGAGCCCATGGGATCCAGGGCAATTTGGCAAATTGGATCCAAAATTGGCTTAGTGACAGGAGGCATGGGTAATGGTCGAGGGTTGTTTTTGTGAATGGAAGCCTGTGACCAGTGGTGTACCACAGGGATCGGTGCTGGGAGCCTTGCTGTTTGTAGTGTACATTAATGATTTAGACATGAATATAGGAGGTATGATAAGTAAGTTCGCAGGTGACACGAAAATTGGTGGTGTCGTAAATAGTGAAGAGGAAAGCCTTAGATTACAGGACGATATAGATGGGCTGGTAAGATGGGCAGAGCAGTGGCAAATGGAATTTAATCCTGAGAAGTGTGAGGTGATGCATTTTGGGAGGACTAACAAGGCAAGGGAATATACAATGGATGGTAGGACCCTAGGAAGTACAGAGGGTTAGAGGGACCTTGGTGTACTTGTCCATAGATCACTGAAGGCAGCAGCACAGGTAGATAAGGTGGTGAGGAAGACATATGGGATACTTGCCTTTATTAGCCGAGGCATAGAATACAAGAGCAGGGAGGTTATGATGGAGCTGTATAAAATGCTAGTTAGGCCACAGCTGGAGTACTGTGTACAGTTCTGGGCACCACACTATAGGAAGGATGTGATTGCACTGGAGAGGGTGCAGAGGAGATTCACCAGGATGTTGCCTGGGCTGGAGCATTTCAGCTATGAAGAGAGACTGAAAAGGTTAGGGTTGTTTTCCTTAGAGCAGAGAAGGCTGAGAAGGGGACATGATTGAGGTATACAAAACTATGAAGGGCATTGATAGGTTAGATAGGAAGAAACTTTTTCCCTTAGCAGAGGGGTGAATAAACAGGGGGCATAGATTTAAAGTAAGGGGAAGGAGGTTTAGAGGGGATTTGAGGAAAAGTTTTTTCACCCAGAGGGTGGTTGGAATCTGGAACGCACTGCCTGAAAGGGTGGTAGAGGCAGGAACCCTCACAACAGTTAAGAAGTATTTAGATGAGCACTTGAAACGCCATAGCATACAAGGCTACAGGCCAAGTGCTGGAAAATGGGATTAGAATAGTTAGGTGCTTGATGGCTGGCACAGACATGATGGGCCGAAGGGTCTGTTTCTGTGCTGTATAACTCTGACTCCAGTAGCATTCTCTCTTTCACGTCAGAAGGTCAGAGGTTGAAGTATCTCTCCCAGAATTGAGTGCATAATCTAGGCTGGCAGTCCTGTGCAGGACTGAGGGAGTGCTGCGCTGTTGGTGGTATTTTTTAAATGATGAGGCATGAGAAAGTGTATTTCTTTCCTTTTCTGCCTCTGCCTCTCGCACGCGCTGTCTGGCTCGCGCGAATATGGAAGTTTCAGAAGGGAAGTGAAAAAGCAAGTAAGAGAAGCAAAGAGAGAGTATGGGAAGAGACTGGCAGCTCACATAAAAGGGAATCCCGAAGTTTTCTATCTGCATTTAAATAGTAAAAGGGTGGAGAAAGGAGTAGTGGCGCCGATTAGGGATCAAAAAGGGGATTTATGCATGGAGGCAGAGTTATTAAGTGAACACTTTGCATCTGTCTTTACCAAGGAAGAAAATGCTGCGCAGATCATGGTGAAGGAGGAGGTAGTTGAGACACTTGAAGGGTTTAAAATTGATAAGGAGGTGGTATTGGATAGGCTGTCGGTATTTAAAATTGATAAGGCACCAGGACCGGATGAGATGCATCCAAGGATACTGAGTGAAGTGAGAGTGGAAATTGCAGAGGCCCTGGCCATAATTTTCCTGTCTTCGTTAGACTTGGGGGCGGCGCCAGAGGACTAGAGAATTGGAAATGTAACACTCTTGTTCCAAAAAGGGTGTAACGTTAAGCCTAGCAACTGCAGGCCAGTCAGTTTAACCTCAGTGGTGGGGAAGCTCCCAATCTTTGCAAGACGCCAGAATCTTCAGCAATGACGGAGTTTAAATCTAGTAATGATTTCCTCTTGTCTGGTTTCAGGACTGATTTCCTGAGTCTCCCGTTCCAGGCTGTCGAATGCAGCCTTGATGAAATCCAGCCAGTCGGTGAGTTCACAATTCAATCTCTCGACCGACTACACGGGTGGAGGGGCTGGGGTGTGGGGAGGGGGTGCTGCCTGAGGAGTTATCGGACTGTGGCAATGGGACCCTAGTTCTTCTTTGAAGAGTAAGAGGTGAGCAGCACCTCTTTGGGGTCCTACAGGGCCATGTTTGGCCATACAGCCCCTCGAATCTACTGCACCTTTTGTGGTATCATAGAACAGTTACAGCACAGAAGGGGACCATTCGGCCCATCTGCTCCGTGCTGGTGTTTCTGCTCCACACGAGCCTCCGCCCACCCCCTCTTCATCCCACCCTATCAGCATATCCTTCTATTCCTTTCTCCCTCATGTGTTTAACCAGCTTCCCCCTTAAAAGTATCTCTGCGATTCCCCTCAACCACTCCCTGTGGTAGTGAGTTCCACATTCTCACCACGCTCCGGGGAAAGAGGTTTCTCCTGAATTCCCCATTGGATTTATTAGTGACTGTCTTATATTGAGAACCCACTAGTTTCAGTCTCGCCCACAAGTGGAAACATAGGAACGGGGGTGGGGGGGGGGGGAGGCGCCATTGAGCCCCTCCAGCCAGTTCCATCATTCAGTGAGATTGTGGATGATCTGAGCTGACACCTCTGCCCCTCATCGCTTAATAACAATCTATTAATCTTGGGTTTAAAATGAATCATTGACCCAGTCCTCATCGCTGTTGGTAGAAGAAACCTCTACCATCCAAATGCCTTAAACACAAAAGTGAAGAGGTATCAGAGTACGACCGCAGTCGATGCAATCGTCACGAGGTGAGGGAGGGGAGCGCCCAGAGGTGAAGGTGTTTTTTTTTTTAAGTGATTGAATACAAGGCCTGTGGTGCTTGTTGCAGGGGAGGTGTGGTCGGATGAAGCGATGAATTGTTTTGACTGTCTCACCTACTGCGCCGAGTGGAAGGTTCTCCTCGCCAGGATCTGCAGCTACTCCCAGAGTGGGGACGTCACCAGGCCGCAGGTGAAGTTGTTCGACCGCACCCGTGACCAGGTAAGGAGTGTCTTTTTCTCCACCCCCCCACCCCTCACCCACAGCAACCCCTCGTGTGGGCCCGCAGAACTCATTGTTTCAGCCACAGAAGGGTCACCGCCCACAACACACACAACGACCCCCCCGAGAGACCATCACTCTTAGACTGGGAGTTTGTGGGAGCCCCAGTGGTGATCGACTCTGCCCCCTCCGAATACTCACGGGCGTGCGCTTTGGAGCAGGGATCACGGGTTGGCAGTCATGCAATAGCACAGTTCAGAAGGAGGCTATTCGGCCCAGCGAGTCTGTGTTGGCTCTTTCAAAGAGTAATCCAGTTAGTCCCCCTCCCCCGCTCTTTCCCCATGCCCCTGTAATTTCTTTCTCCTTCAAGTATTTATCCAATTTCCTTGTAAAAAGCTAACAAATCTATATCCCCCACCCTATCAGGCAGCACATTCCAAATCCTGACTATTCGTTAGTTTGCCAGTCGCCTTAAATCTGTGCCCCTCTTGTTATTGACCCTCCTGCCAGTGGAAACAGATTCTCCTTACCTACTCCATCCACACCCTCCCCGACTTTGAATGCCTCAGTTGCATCTCCTCTTCGCTTTCCTCACTCTAAGCTGTTCAAGTCTCAAGTAGCTAATCCCGCATGGCTGTAACCATTCTAGTAAATCTCTTCTGTACCCTCTCCAAAGCCTTCGCGTCCTTTCTAAAGTGCGATTCCCAGAATCGGGAGCAGGGAACGCTGCCGACTCCAGCTCCTGCCCTTTCTCTGTAGCTCCGCGATGTTGAAGCGAATTCGAGTGCCCGCTTCACTGCTGCAGCTGAGATCCGTGAGCTGCAATCCGTCAGACAGCTGTCTAAAGGCTCTTACATCTCCCGACCTCTCCCGTCTCCACAGAACCTCGACATTGGGGAAGAGCTAATCCGGCTGGGACACGCGACCCGCTGCCCTCAAACCCCGGGAGCCACGGTCGGAGACGGCCTGGGCGCGGGCGGAAAATCCACGACGACCACTCTTCAGGCGCTGCTGGTAATGTAAACGTCCCCCGATCCCAATCATCCCAGACTCACGGGTGGATGTAAAATGTCCCAGGGCGCTGTTGGGAAGGGGAGTTCCGGACCAACCCCTCAACCAACATTGTCCCGTTGCTGTTTGTGGGATCTTGCTGTGTGCTGATTGGCTGCCAGGTTTCCTACATTACAACAGTGTCTACACTTCGAAAAGTACTTCATTGGCTGTGGGATGTCCTCAGGATGTGAAAGGTGCTATATAAATGCAAATATTCCTTTGAGGTTCGTGGGGTAATCAGTTCTTGAAGAGGTGATGGAAGTGTGGTGGATGTGGTGTATAGGGACTTTCAGACGAGTCTTCTCCCATCCCCTCCTCCTCTTGCCCTATCAACAAGTCCTTCTATTCCTTTCTCCCTCATTTATCCAGCTTCCCTTGCCATTCACCTCAACCACTCCCTGTGGTAGTGAGTTCCACATTCTCACCACTCTCTGGGTAAAGAAGTTTCTCCTGAATTCCCCCATTGGATTTATTAGTGACAGTCTTGTATTGATAGTCCCTAGTTCTAGTCTCGCCCGCAAGTGGAAACATCTTCCCTACGTCTGCCCTAGGCCCCTTCGACCAAACCCGTGACCTTTACCACCTAGAAGGACAAGGGCAGCAGATGCGTGGGAACACCACCACCTACAAGTTCCCCTCCAAGCCACACACCATCCTGACTTGGAGATATATCGCCGTTCCTTCACTGTCGCTGGGTCAAAATCCTGGAACTCCCTCCCTAACAGCACTGTGGGTGTACCTACCCCACACGGACTGCAGCGGTTCAAGAAGGCAGCTCACCACCACCTTCTCAAGGGGTAACTAGGGATAGGCAATAAATGCTGGCCTGGCCAGCAAGGCCCACATGAACAATTTTTTTTTTAAATCCTAATGAGCCCTTTGATAACGTTCAAGACCTCTATCAGGTCAACCCCCCCCCCCCCCCCCTCCCCCTCAGCCTTCTCCTTTCTAGAGAAAAGAGCCCCAGCCTGTTCTGTCTTCCTGTTGTTTATAATCTTTCAGTTCTGGGATCATTTTCTGTGAATCTTTTTGCGCCACCTTCGATATCCTTTTATAAAATGGAGGCCAGAGCTGTAGCGAGTTCGTCTGCGGCCTACTAACAGGATGCCTTTGTTTGGGATTAGAATGACGTGGCTGGAGGACTGGATGGAAGCTTGGTTTCTGAACTGTGTACCAGGAGTCCAGAGGAGCAGCTATCTACCTCTTGGCAGACTTACTCAGGTAACGTGTGCGCGTGCGTAGGCGAGGCACCCCCGTCAGCTAACTGTGTACGTTCTGTTTTCACCTCTGACCTGCCCACTGCATGGGCGATCCTGACTGTCTGGTGTCTCTGCATCACCTCACAACCACACACCGCCCCCTCCCCCCTCTCAGGTGGACGTAGAAGACCCCTCGGCCACCGGGGGCACAATTCTCCCCGGTGCCCTGGGGCCAATATTTATCCCTCAACCAACATCACTAAAAAAAAAAACACACGATCTGGGTCATTATCACTTTGGGAGCTTTCTGTGCGCAAGTTGGCACTCGTGTTTCTCTGCATTGCATTTTAAAAGTACTTGATGGGCTGCGAAGCCCTGGGACGTCCCGGGATTGTGAAAGGCGCCACAGGAATGCAAGTCCTTTCTCTTCGCTCTGTAATTTCACTTGTGACGGTTGTTCTTTACGCTCTGGGTCACGGTTTACAATCTCTTCCAAACACCGCCTGCTGTTTCCACCCGAGATTGCCTTGCTGATCCCTCACTTGATTGCTTTGTGCGCTCGTCTTATTAACGCGCAAACAGACCGGGGCGGGAGAGCAGGCTGACAGAAACAGGTTGAATTGTTTGTCCGCTGGTCTTGCTCAGGCTGCAGCGATGAGGTGTTCCAAAGTGTTGTGGACCGCGCTTCCTCTCCCCTCTCAGCCGGCCACAGCAGCTGGGCGGATCTGCGGTTTAGCCGAGTGAGTGTAGGCGCCACCTCTGTCTCCGCCTGCGACCTCAACTACGTCGGAATCGACATCGGAGGGGCCGTCTGGCGGGCCTCCAGCCCGGCCGACTCCCTCGTCGCCGCGCCCTCCGGCTGGGCCACCTTTCTCCCGGGCACCGCCAGTTCTGCTGATTACTGCCAGCTTACCCCGTCCCCCACCTCGCGCCTCGCGACCTTGAGCGACCAGGAGGATGCGGAGGATAGTGTGCTGCTCAGGGTACTGGACTACGCGCTCTCGCCCCCGTCCGTCGATGACGTCGCCGTCAGGGACACGATCGGTTCCGTCACCTTCAGCTTCTCCGACAGCAGGGACGCGGACCGGAGTGGCAGCGAGACGGGTAAGTGAGCTGAGATGGGTGGAGGAGCACAGTCACATGGGAGCACGGGGCTGGAGGAGTAACTGCAGGTGAGGCACGACAGCCCGACCCAGAGTGTGGGCATGTGCACACCAGTGTGATAAAACACGGCTGCGTGGCACAAGGTGGCGGATAATGCACTGCGGCTGCACGTAGGCTGAGGGGAACCATAGAGTGGGTCGATGCCTTCAGCAAGTACGGGAACACGAGAGAGCTGGGGAACCACTTGAGCAATTGGGGACACAGTGAATTACCCATCACCTTACCTTCCCATCCTTTACCCTGTTGCTCACTTTCCCCTTGTCTCCCAACACTCCACTGTCAGGGTGTCCACCTGCAAAAGGAATGAAGTCTCTCTTTCATGCTGTCCATCTCTCGCTGTATTTCTCTTCACACTCTCTTCCGCCCATTCTATCATCTTTCTCCCATTCTCCCCATCTCTTCCCTTTTGCGCTGTCCCTTTTCTCTGTCTGTCTCTCTCTCGCTGTCTGTCTGTCTCTCTCTCGCTGTCTGTCTGTCTCTCTCTCGCTGCCTGTCTGTCTCCCTCTCGCTGCCTGTCTGTCTCCTCTCATATCTGCTTGCAGCTGGTTATTCAGCACCATGGACAGTGCACTGTGAGCAGTAAAGTTTGGTCCCGTCCCCTGTGGCGAATGGTGAAAAGCAGAGAAAGGGAGACAGATATTTTATAGAGGACAAAAACCCTGTGTTGTTTGCACCATGTCACAAAGCGTTGTATTGCGGGGAGGGTATTACTGTGGTGGGTGGGGGGTGGGGGGGAGGTTTCATGCTCTGCGCGATGTCTCTGGATCCACACTTTACACTGAGTCTGAGAGCGTGAGCGACAAGGGAACTGATCAGCACCGAAATCTGATTGTGCACCAATCATCGGACTTTACTGAGCAGCAGAGTGTCCTGGGGTTGCGGGCAGGAAGCTGTGCTCATCCACAGGATAACACCAGCAGCCCCCTTCTGAAGGGCAGGTAAATGTGTGTGGAATGGGTGAGAGAGCATGTTACATTTATATTCCTTACGCTGCCCCCCTCTCTCTGGTGTTGCCCGGTTTCCAGCTGTCTGGCAGGTAGACTGTTTTCCACAACTCCAGTCCTCATGGCCTGTGTATTTGTTATCTGTTGCAGAACCCTCCCTCTATGGCAGCGAAGGGGTGCTCATGGTCAAGGATGAGTTTTTATAGGAGTGCGGCCAGTCACTCAGTCCCGGGTACGTGTCCGTGTCCGTCTCTGTCTCTTGATCGGGGGCAGGGGGGAGAAATCTGTACCCACGAGGTAATATTTATTTACTTGAATTTGTTCCTGCGTTCAGTGCGTTTCAACGAGGTGCGAATTAGTGAGTGAGCACAGAACAGTCTCTCCAAATAACCGTGATCCCTGGGACCATTCCGGTAAATCTCCCTCTCCAAGGCCTGGACGTCCTTCCTAAAGTGTGGGGCCCAGAATTGGACCCATTCCTCCAGCTGGGGCCCAACTAGCTTTTTCCGTAACTAACTTCCTGACTTTTCCGCTCAATATGCCTGTACGTATAAAGCCGAGGATTCCCTCTGCTTCCTTAACTGCTTTGTCCAACTCCCTTCTCAGATTGGACTTGTGATAAATTAACAACCACTCCCCCCGGATATTATCCTGGTTTCCTCCCCCCCCCCGTGTTGACGCCAGGACTTCAATAGTGTGTCTGGTTCTTACTTGCTGATGATGCATAATTACAGGTGAATAACTCACTGTCACTGTTTGTCCACACACTGGGCACTTGGGAGAGGTACTGAACGGGCGAGAAGGGAGGAGGTAAATTTTAAACTCCTGATCCGAATGAATGTTCTGAACTTGTATTTATATAGCACCTTAACATAGTAAAAAGCCCCAAGCCGCGTTAATCAGACAATGTTTGACCCCGAGCCACATCAAGAGATATTAGGGGACGGGCGACCAAAAGCTCGGTCCAAGAGGTCGGTTTTAAGGAGCGTCTTAAAGGAGGAGAGAGAGAGAGAGAGAGAGGCGGAGAGGTTTAGGGAGGGAATTCCAGAGCTTAGGGCCCCCCGGTCAGCTGAAGGCACGGCCGCCAATGGTGGAGCGATGGGAATCGGGGGGGGATGCGCGAGAGGCCGGAATTGGAGGAGCGCAGAGATCTCGGAGGGTTGTCGGGGCTGGAGGAGGGTGCCGAGATGGGGAGGAGGTGAGGGCCATGGAGGGGATTTGAAAACAAGGGATGAGAATTTTAAATTGGAGGTGTTGCCGGACCGGGAGCCGGCGTAGGTCAGCGAGCACGGGGGGGGGGGGGGGGGGGTGGTGACGGGTGAACGGGACTCGGTGCGAATTAGGACACGGGGGCAGCAGAGTTTTTGTTTAACGGATGGTTTTGTTCCTCACAGGTTTGTGTGACAGAGCCACAAAAGGACGGATATCAGCAATCACTACATCGCCTGAAAATTACTTGAATGTACAGTTCAGACCAGAACAGTGTTGGGAGTTTAATTATTTTGTTTGTTTTAAAAGCCTTAAATCTGAGCAGCCTCTGCAAGGCTGGAGGCAGTAGAGGTTGTTCACTGGGAAGGATAGTGGGACGGGGGCTGCAACACGCACATTTCCATCGTACACACAAACACAAACCCTTCCTTCCCCCCTCCGCCAGGATTACTCCCATGTTTTCGGTTGTAAAAAAACACTCGGATTGTTTTACATTAATAACTTTGTACAAAAATGATTTTATATTCGAAAATATATCTCCCACTCGCCCTGCCCCATCGCTCTGAGATTAAACATCGCACTAAAGCTGCGTGGGCCACAGTGTCATCAGCTTGATGATTCCTTGTCTGCTGATTTTAGCAGGGTTGTGGTTATCCTCAGCGCAGCTGGAGACAGAGGGGGTGAGAAAATCCACCACTGCTGATCTGTCTCTCTCTCCCGCTCTCTCCGTCTCTCCCGCTCTCTCCGTCTCTCCCGCTCTCTCAGTCTATCCCGCTCTCTCCGTCTCTCCCGCTCTCTCCGTCTCTCCCGCTCTCTCCGTCTCTCCCGCTCTCTCCGTCTCTCCCGCTCTCTCCGTCTCTCCCGCTCTCTCCGTCTCTCCCGCTCTCTCCGTCTCTCCCGCTCTCTCCGTCTCTCCCGCTCTCTCCGTCTCTCCCGCTCTCTCCGTCTCTCCCGCTCTCTCCGTCTCTCCCGCTCTCTCCGTCTCTCCCGCTCTCTCCGTCTCTCCCGCTCTCTCCGTCTCCCCCCCCCATTTTCGTCCTGTCCCAGTCTCATTCTCTCTGTCTGACCTATTGTGTATCTCCTGCTGGAATGTATGTGCAGGTAGATGTCTCATATCTCAGGAGCCGGCTTCGGCTGTGGCACCTTTCACAGTCGAATAGCTCACGCGTTAAGATTGGCGACTTGGGCGGGAGACCAGCGAGAGCTCGGTGCCTGGGGAACCTGCATAGCCCAGCAACTGTCGGGAGAAATTAGCCTGGGAGATTTAATTTGCAATTACGAAGCATTAAGCAGCGTTCCCCATGGGAAAAGCCAGTCATTCCCAGGGCACATCTCCCAACAGTTCAGCAGTACTGGTGACAAGTTGACTTTTACCAAACCCACCCTGCCCAGCTTTTTCTTTACCCAATTCCGTGTTTGATGAAACGACTGTGCAATAAATAGAAAAACTGGAATAAACTGATATTAAAGCTTGTTGACATTTGCAAATGCCTTTTCCCACGACTCACTTTCTTCATTCATTCGCTGGGCTGATATTCAAATGACGAAGAAAGGACTTTCATTTCTGTAGCGCCTTTCACATCCTCAGGCTGTCCAGAAGTTCTGTTGAAGTGTAGTCACTGTTGTAGGAAACGCAGCAGCCGATTTGTGCACAGCAAGCTCCCACAGACAGCAGTGACATCATCTGTTTTTAGTGATGTTGGTTGAGGGACAAATATTGGTCCCCAGGATACGGGGGAGAACTCTCTCCGCCCCCAACCCGTCTCCTCTTCCAGTAGTGGCCGGGGGTTGTTTACATCCACCAGAGTGGGGCTTCCAAAAGATGGCACCTCCGACAGTACAGCCCTCCCTCAGTATTGTTCCTCTGACAGTGCGGCACTCCCTCAGTATTGTTCCTCTGACAGTGCGGCACTCCCTCAGTACTGATCCTCCGACAGTGCGGCACTCCCTCAGTGCTGATCCTCCGACAGTGCGGCACTCCCTCAGTGCTGTTCCTCCGACAGTGCGGCACTCCCTCAGTGCTGTTCCTCCGACAGTGCGGCACTCCCTCAGTGCTGTTCCTCCGACAGTGCGGCACTCCCTCAGTGCTGTTCCTCCGACAGTGCGGCACTCCCTCAGTGCTGTTCCTCCGACAGTGCGGCACTCCCTCAGTGCTGTTCCTCCGACAGTGCGGCACTCCCTCAGTGCTGTTCCTCCGACAGTGCGGCACTCCCTCAGTGCTGTTCCTCCGACAGTGCGGCACTCCCTCAGTGCTGTTCCTCCGACAGTGCGGCACTCCCTCAGTGCTGTTCCTCCGACAGTGCGGCACTCCCTCAGTGCTGTTCCTCCGACAGTGCGGCACTCCCTCAGTGCTGTTCCTCCGACAGTGCGGCACTCCCTCAGTGCTGTTCCTCCGACAGTGCGGCACTCCCTCAGTGCTGTTCCTCCGACAGTGCGGCACTCCCTCAGTGCTGTTCCTCCGACCGTGCGGCACTCCCTCAGTGCTGTTCCTCCGACCGTGCGGCACTCCCTCAGTGCTGTTCCTCCGACCGTGCGGCACTCCCTCAGTGCTGTTCCTCCGACCGTGCGGCACTCCCTCAGTGCTGTTCCTCCGACCGTGCGGCACTCCCTCAGTGCTGTTCCTCCGACAGCGCGGCACTCCCTCAGTGCTGTTCCTCCGACAGCGCGGCACTCCCTCAGTGCTGTTCCTCCGACAGCGCGGCACTCCCTCAGTGCTGTTCCTCCGACAGCGCGGCACTCCCTCAGTGCTGTTCCTCCGACAGCGCGGCACTCCCTCAGTGCTGTTCCTCCGACAGCGCGGCACTCCCTCAGTGCTGTTCCTCCGACAGCGCGGCACTCCCTCAGTGCTGTTCCTCCGACAGCGCGGCACTCCCTCAGTGCTGTTCCTCCGACAGCGCGGCACTCCCTCAGTGCTGTTCCTCCGACAGCGCGGCACTCCCTCAGTGCTGTTCCTCCGACAGCGCGGCACTCCCTCAGTGCTGTTCCTCCGACAGCGCGGCACTCCCTCAGTGCTGTTCCTCCGACAGCGCGGCACTCCCTCAGTGCTGTTCCTCCGACAGCGCGGCACTCCCTCAGTGCTGTTCCTCCGACAGCGCGGCACTCCCTCAGTGCTGTTCCTCCGACAGCGCGGCACTCCCTCAGTGCTGTTCCTCCGACAGCGCGGCACTCCCTCAGTGCTGTTCCTCCGACAGCGCGGCACTCCCTCAGTGCTGTTCCTCCGACAGCGCGGCACTCCCTCAGTGCTGTTCCTCCGACAGCGCGGCACTCCCTCAGTGCTGTTCCTCCGACAGCGCGGCACTCCCTCAGTGCTGTTCCTCCGACAGCGCGGCACTCCCTCAGTGCTGTTCCTCCGACAGCGCGGCACTCCCTCCGTGCTGTTCCTCCGACAGCGCGGCACTCCCTCCGTGCTGTTCCTCCGACAGCGCGGCACTCCCTCCGTGCTGTTCCTCCGACAGCGCGGCACTCCCTCCGTGCTGTTCCGCCGACAGCGCGGCACTCCCTCAGGGATTATAGATATGGGGAGGCAGTGGCGTAATGGTCGTGTGAATGAACTGGGCAGAGGCCTGGGCTGATGTCCGAGGGACATGGGTTCAAATCCCACCACAGCAGCTGGTGGAATCTAAATGCAGTTAATTCATGAAAATCTGGAATCGAGAGCCATGAAACTATCATCAATTGTCATAAAAACCCATCTGGTTCACTAATGTCCCTGAGGGAAGGAAATCTGCTGTCCTTACCCGGTCTGGCCTCCATGTGACTCCAGACCCACAGCAATGTGGTTGACTCTTAACTGCCCTCCGGAATGGCCCAACAAGACGTTCAGTTGTCCAGGACAATTCGGGATGGGCAACAAATGCTGGCCTTGCCAACGACGCCCACATCCCACAAAAGAATTGTTTAAAAATGGATTCTGTGGCTGACACTGCAAATCCCACGTAGCCTTGTGCTGTAGCAAATTCTTTTAAGCTGCACCAGCTGCCCTCTTCCTGTACTGTTCCCTGGCTCTAGTTTGTGTTCCAAACCCAGGGGGCCCCAGGAGATAAGGCATAGCGTTTTTACAGTTTAAAAACCGCAGTGCCTTTGAGAGGTATGGGGCCCTTCCTGTGTAATGCCAGGAGGGATATTTTAAAATCGGAGGGTGTTATGGTTTGCGGTTTGTAAACCCAGCCCTCCCTGTCCATTTTTAGACTGAGTAGGTGGACTCGAGCTGTATTCTCAGCTGTAATCCGCCATTTCCATGTGCGCAGGATCCCCAGTGATACCTTTACTCTCTCCCACGCTGCTAATTTCCCTTTGCATTATCTCTGCCTTCACTTCAAGTTCAAGGGGTTATGAATATACCAGATTAATGGGGAGGAAAGGACCAGCCGAGTGTTGTCTATAAAGACACTTGCCTTTATGATGTGATCTCTGCCCCAGTCAGGAATCAGTCAAGCTCCCTCTTAATGAACAGTGTTGGCACCCACCACACCAGCCGGCAATATATTCCAGAGGTTCATCGTTCTCTGGGAAGTGAAGAATCACCCGACATCCAGTCTATTCCGACTCTTACACAGTTTAAACCCACGTCTCCTGGTCCTCGCCAATCTGTTAAACTGGAATAATCTGTCAATAGGGATGCTATCTGGCACAATGCCACTGGTGTGTAGGTGCCTATGCCTTTAAGGTATCTGGCACACTGCCACTGGTGTGTAGGTGCCTATGCCTTTAAGGTATCTGGCACACTGCCACTGTGTGTAGGTGCCTATGCCTTTAAGGTATGTGGCACACAGAGGTCCTTGAAATACTACAAGTGAACAGATGGTGGCACCAGCATAACACAAACGATTGCAGTGGGATTAAACCTGAGAAAAGCAAATTGCTGCAGATGCTGGAAATCGGAAATAAAAACGAGAAATGCTGGAAACACTCAGCAGGCCTGGCAGCCTCTGTGGAGAGAGAAACACAGTTAACGTTTCAGGTCTGTGACTTTTCATCCGAACTGGGAAATGTTGGAGGTGTAATGGGTTTTGAGCAGGTGGGGAGGGGGTGGGGAAGAGGAGCAAGAGGGTCTGTGATGGGATGGAGGGTAGGACAGATTAAATGGCAAAATGTTTCATGGTACAAAGCCAAAGGGAGTGGTAATGGGACAAGTGAAAAAACAAAACAATAGATGGATCTGAATGAATTTTATTTTGAATTTCGAGCATCTGCAGTATTTTGCTTTTGTGCTATTGTTTCATTCACAGAATAGTTACAGCACAGAAGGAGGCCATTTGGCCCATTGTGTCTTTGCTAGCTCACTACAACAACAACTCACCTAGTCCCGCTCCCCCACCTTTTCCCCGTAGCCCTGCAAATCTTTTCTCTTTCGATAATTATCCAGTTCTTTTTTTGAGTGCCTCAATTGCACCTGCCTCCACCGCACTCTGAGGCAATGCATTCCAGATCCTAAACACTCGCTGTGTAAAAAAAGATTTCCCTCATGTCACTGTTACTACTTTTGCCAATCACCTTAAATCGGTGCCCTCTGATTCTGGATCCTTCCGCCAATGGGAACAGTTTGTCTCCATCTACTCTGTCCAAACCCCTCATGATTTTGAACACCTCTATCAAATCCCCTCTTAATCTTCTCTTCTCCAAGGAAAACAGACCCAACTTGTCCAACCTCTCCACGGCGCAGTGGTTAGCACCGCAGCCTCACAGCTCCAGTGACCCAGGTTCAGTTCTGGGTACTGCCTGTGCGGAGTTTGCAAGTTCTCCCTGTGACCGTGTGGGTTTCTGCCGGGTGCTCCGGTTTCCTCCCACAGCCAAAGACCTGCAGGTTGATAGGTTAATTGTCCATTGCAAATTGCCCCTCGTGTAGGTAGGTGGTAGGAGAATTGAGGGAAGATGGGGATGTGGTAAGGGAATATGGGATTAATGTAGGATTAGGATAAATGGGTGGTTGTTGGTCGGCACAGACTCGGTGGGCCGAAGGGCCTGTTTCAGTGCTGTATCTCTAAATTAATAAATAAAAATAAGTAACTGAAGTTCCTCATCCCTGGAACTATTCTCGTGAATCTTTACTGCACCCTTTCTCATGCCTTCACATCCTTCCTTCAGTCAGGTGCCCAGAACTGGACACAATACTCCAGTTGAGGCTGAACCAGTGTTTTATACAGGTTTCTCATAACTTCCTTGTTCTTGCACTCTATGCCCCTATTCATAAAGCCCAGGATCCCATATGCTGTATTAACCACTTTCTCAACCTGTCATGCCCCCAGGTCCCTCTGCTCCTGAACCCCTTTTAGAATTGTATCCTTTATTTTATATTGCCTCCCCTCGTTCTTCCGACCAAAATGTATCACTTCACGCTTTCCTGCATTAAATGTCATCTGCCACTTGTCTGCCCATTGCACCAGCCTGCCTGCGTCCTCTTAAAGTCTATCGCTATCCTCCTCACAGTTCACAATACTTCCACGTTTTGTGTCATCTGCAAATTTTGAAATGTTTCCCTGTACAGCCAGGTGTAGGTCATTAATACAGATGAAGAAAAGCAGGGATCCTAACACCAGTCCCTGGGCATCCCCATTATATACCTTCCTCCAGTCTGAAAAAAGAACCATTCACAACTACTGTCACTCAGTCAATGTCATATCCATGTTGTCAATGCCCCTTTTATTCCATGGGCTCTAACTTTGCTGACAAGCCTGTTATGTGGCATGTTATCAAATGCCTTTTGAAAGTCCATGTGAACCACATCAACCGCATTGTCCTCATCCACCCTCTCTGTTACCTCCTCAAAAAAAAACTCAAGCAAGTTAGTTAAACACGATTTTGCCCTTAACAAACTCGTACCATGCTGGCTTTACTTAATTACATCTGAGTGACTATTAATTTTCTCCCGAATCATCGTTTCTAGAAGCTTTCCCACCACCAAGGTTAAACTGACTGGCCTGTAGTTGCTGGGTTTAGCATTACACCCTTTTTTGAACAAGGGTGTAATATTTGCAATCTCCACCTCTGGCATCACCCCTGTATCTGAAGAGGTTTGGAAGATTATGACCAGTGCCTCTGCAATTTCCACCCTCACTTCCCTCTTTCCTTTGATGCATCTCATTGGGTCCTGGTAACTTGTCGACTTTAAGTCTACCTAATGCCTCCTCCTTATCAATTTTTAGCCCATCCAGTGTCTCAACTATCCCTCCCTTTTCACCATGACTTGGGAAACTTCTTCTTCCTTGGGAAAGACAAAGTATTCATTTAGTACCTCAGTCATACCTTTCCCCCTCGTGGCAGTGTACCTTAACTGTACCCAAACCGCCTCATTTATAAAGGCGGCCCATTGTTCAGTTGCAGGTTCGGCTTCCAATCTTTGATTCCAATTTAATTGGGCCAGGTCCATTCTTACTCCATTGATGTTGGCCCTCCCCCAGTTAATTATTCTTACTCTGGATTGCGCCTTGTCCTTTTCCATAGCCAATCTAAACCTTATGATGCAGTGGTCACTGTCCTCTAAATGTCCCCCTACTGTCTCTTGATCCACTTGACCCACCTCATTCCCCAGAATCAGATCCAGAAATGCCTCATTCCTTGTTGTAGTGGAAACATACTGATGTAGAAACTTCTCCTGAAACACACTCCAGAAACTCTTGCCCCTCTCTGCCCTTTACACTATCACTAACCCAGTCTATATTAGGATAAGTAAAGCCCCTCATTATTACTAATCTATAATTCTTGCACCTCTTGGTAATTTACTTGCAAATTTGTTCCTCTATATCTTTCCCACTAGTTGTTGACCTATAGAATGTATAGACTCAGCAATGTAATGGTACCTTTATTGTTTCATAGCTGCAACCATATAGATTCTGTCCTTGATCCCTCGAGGACATCCTCTCTCTCCAGCACTGCAATATTCTCCTCAGTCAATACTGCCACCCCTCCTCCTTTCTTTCCTTCCCTATCCTTCCTGAACACCTTGTATTCAGGAATATTTAGTATCCAGTCCTGCCCCTTTTTTTTGAGCCAGGTCTTTATCACCATGACATCATATTTCCACGTGGCTATCTGTGCCTGAAGCTCATCAACCTTATTTAACACACTCACCCCTCCCCACCCCCACCACCACCCCCCACCCCCCACACTTCACATACATGCACAGTAAACCTAGTTTACATTTTATTACTTTCCCTCTTATTCTAACCCCACCTAATGCTTTACTATTTCCCACACTAATGCTGTCTGTCTCTCCAAGTTCTCTGTGCACTTTGGTCTTGCTCTCTAATGTTACCTGCTGGTTCTCACACCCTGCCACGTTAGCTAAAACCCCTCCCTGATAGCACTAGCAAGTCGCCCTACGGGGACGTTTGTCCCGGCTGTTGCACCATCTTTCCAGCCACACGTTCATCTGTTCTATCCTCCTATTTCTATCCTCACTCGCATGTGGTACTGGGAGTAATCTGGTGATTACTACGAGGTCCTAGTTTTTCTAGCTCCCTAAACTTTGCCTATGTCGTTGGTACTGATACAGGTGACAACTGCTGGCTGTTCACTCTCCCCTCTCAGAGTGCTCTGCAGCCGCTCAGTGACTATCCTAGACTCTGGCAGCAGGGAGGCAACACACCATCCTGGATTGACATCAACAGCTGCAGAAATGCCTGTCTGTTCCCCTAACTATCGAATCCCCTATCAGTCCTGTCCCCACTGTGTAGCTGAGCCAACCATGGTGCTGTGGACTAGGCTCTGTCTGTACTCCCCAGTGGAACCATTGATCTCACCAGTATTCAGAACCGAATACTGGTTGGAGAGTGAGATGCACTCAGGGGACTCCTGCACTCCCTGCCTGGTCCTTCTTGACTGCCTGGTGGTCACCCATCCCCTCTCTGCCTGCATACCCTTACGTTGGCCACATCTATTACGTTCTATACATGAAACTCTCATTCTCACGGATGCGGTGCAGTGAATCTAACTCTAAAACCCGGAAGCTCGAGCTGCTACAGGTGATGATACTTTCTGCACATGTGGTTGTCTGGGACACGGGAAGCGTCCTGGAGTTTCCACCTAGGACAGGCTGCGTGCTCCATGGGACTGAGCTGCCCTGCCATGCCTCTATTCGTTAAGACTTATAAACCGACTTAACAGAAATAAACTTAAGAAATAAATAAATAAACAGTCACCAGCTACTGGCCAATCAGCTGCTTCCCTCATACAGAATAGAAAAGCAGAATATTATTTACATGGAGAGAGACTGCAGAATGCTGCAGTACAGAGGGATCTGGGTGTCCTTGTACATGAATCACAAAATGTTAACATGCAGGTACAGCAAGTAATTAGGAAGAGAAATGGAATGTTGGTATTGATTGCAATGGGAATGGAGTATAAAAGTAGGGACATCATGCTACAACTGTACCGGGCATTGGTGAGACCGCACCTAGAATACTGCATACAGTTTTGGTTTCCTTATTTAAGGAGGGATATACTTGCATTGGAAGCAGTTCAGAGAAGGTTCACTTGGCTGATTCCTGGGATGAAGGGATTGTCTTATGAGGAAAGGTTGAGCAGTTTGGGCCTGTTTAGAGTTGAGAAGAATGAGAGGTGATCTTATTGAAATGTGTAAGGTTCTGAAGGGGCTTAATTGGGTGGATGGTGAGAGGATGTTTCCCCTTGTGGGGGAATCTAGAACTCGGGTGAACAGTTACAGAATACGGGGTCTCCCATTTAAGACGGAGATGAGGAGGAATTTCTTCTCTGAGGGTCATTAATCTTTGGAATTCTCTTCCCCAGGGAGCAGTGGAGGCTGGGTCATTGAATATATTCAAGGCTGAGTTGGAGAGTTTTTTGATCTAAAAGGGAGTTGAGGGTTATGGTGGGGGGCAGACAGGAAAGTGGAGATAAGGTCACAATCAGATCATCCATGATCTTATCGAATGGCAGAACAGGCTCGAGGGGCCGAATGGCCTTCTCCTGTTCTTATTTCTTATGCTTTTATGTTGAAGATATCGTACCTGCTGTATTCAATACCTGTCCAGCTCTTTAAAGCCCAAAGTGGCCGTAACTGTTCCTATCTGTGCAGAGAGCCCTTGGCAGTAATATAATATAATGAAAATGGCCTGGCTGAAACTCCCCGGGTCTGGATATCTCAGTACAGATCGGGGAAGGGGTGGTGGGAGTGCTGGAATCTGGGCTTTCCCAGCAAGTGTCCTGTAAGGGAACTGAATGACCTCAACGAAGGAACGAGTTCACAGAGGGAGATGAGGCTGATGTGATTGTAGTGTGTGCGAACAAGAGGAGGCCATTCAGCCCTTCGAGACTGCTGTACCATTCCATTAGATCATAGCTGGTCTGTACCTTAACCCCATATACCCTGCCTTAGCTCCATAGTCCTTGCTGCCCTTACCCAATAAAAATCTATCAACCACAATCTTTATAACTCCATTTTTTAATGAAGTGCATTTCTATAGCGTCTTTCACAACCTCAGGATGTTCCCAAAGTGCTTCGCAGCCAATGAAATACCTTGAAAAGCAATGTTGGGAAATGAAGACTGGGATGTAGAGCAGGAGGAGTTCAGTTCAGTTCTCCTGAGGGGCCCAGTCCAGATAATGGGTTGTTTTGTTATAAATGTGTGACGTGTCCAAGAATGTAACCGTTTAACGGTGTTTCTCGGATTTCCGTCCTGTTTCTGTGTGTTTCAGAGCAGGGGAACTGGGCCCAGATGCTGCTGCTCTCTGCTGCTTATCGGACAGTGAACAGGGAGGTTTCGGTTCCTCCCCGAGGCTCCTCTCCCACCCCCTGCAGTGAGTGACCACACCACCTGCACCACATCACAAACAAGACAAAAACAGCATCGATTTGGGTATCAGGATCTAAAATAAGGCTTTCAGAACACCGCCCAGGTCCCCTGTGGTTGATGACGAGGGCCTGATCTGAGCTGCATTCAGTGCCATTCTCAGACCCAGTCTGGAACCTGGCTGTTCGGCCATGTGAATCATCAACATTGTGGATTTAACTGGACGGATAAACGTTTGATGGCCTTTAAGATACTCCTTAAAACCTACCTCTTTGACCGAGCTTTTGGTCACCTGCTCTAATATCTCCGAATGTGGCTCAGCATTAAACTTTGTTTGCTGACACTCCTTGCGACGTTTTATTACATTAAAGGCGCCATATAAATGCAGATTGGTTGTTGTTTGCAAATGACAATTCGTTGAAGACCTTAATAACTAACCGACTGCAGGCCATGAAGTACATCAACTAAAGCCACAATTAAAACTCAAGGCTTCTGATGTAAGTACAGTACTGAAGGAATACCGCACTGCCGGAGGGGCTATCTGTCACTTGGAATCTGCCCTCTGTTAAAGATACTGCAACCCCTATTTAGAAAAAGAGTTGGGAATTCTCCCCCATCCCCGTGTCTTGGCTGATATTTATCCTTCAATCAATATCACAAAAAAAAATCACCTGGGTCATTATCTCATTGTTATGTGTGTGGGATCATGCTGTGCACAAATTGGCTGCTGTGTTTCCTACATTACAACAGTTGACTAGACTTCAAAAAAAATACTTGGTTGGCTGTAAAGCGCTGTGGGACATTCTGAAGCTGTGAAAGGAGGCTCACTGTCACCTTCTCAGGGGGACAAATAGTGATGGACAATAAATGGCTGGTCTTACCAGAGATGCCCACATCTCGAGAATGAAGAAGTGCAGGTTCTGTCTCTCTGGACGCTGTGATGACCCCTTGTAAAACATACTGAAACTAAATAGTTCTAAAAACATCTGCATAAATACAGCATCCTCAGACTCGAGATGAGGATTAAACCTGCATTTAATACCTCTTTAAGTGCGTGGCCCCTTTAAGGTGTGCTGAGGGACTGGGCTTTTCCAGCACTCTCTGTCCATTTACTCTTTGAGGTGATGCAACCGATACCCACTCCACAGCCGGAGGCTCAGTTAACAGCCCTTCCCTCTTATGGCCCCTAGTTCTGCTCTCACCCGCAAGTGGAAACGTCTAGCCTTATCGAGTCCTTTCATAACCTTAAAGGGCTCCATCAGGTCCTACCCTCCCCCCCTCTCAGTCTTCTCTTTTCAACCTATCCTGGTAGCCTATCTCAGTACTGGTACCATCCCAGCACATCTTTTCTTGCACCTTCTCCAGTGTCATTTTATAATATGGAGACGGGAACAGTGCACAGTAATTCCAAGTGTGGTCTAACTGAGGTTCCCTACAAGTTTGACTTAATGTATCTGCTTCTCAATTCTATCCCTCGAGAAATTAACCCCGGTCTTTGGATTGCTTTTTATATGGCCTTATTCAGCAGCATTGCTGCAGTTACTCTGTAACCCTCGATCCACAACCCTATTTAGACTCTTTCTTCCCCACCTCCCCCTCCCTCCAGGACTAGGTGACCTCATTCATCCTCCCAAAAAGTAGCACCTCACACTTATCCATACTGACCTTCATTTGCCAATTACACACCCATTCTGCATGTCCTGTCATTTGTGATGGACCTAATATTAACTGCAGCCTCCCCCAATTTGGAGTCATCAGCAAACTCTCAAATTGTACCTGGGGCTAGTCTGTCCCGTGCCATCCCATCTCTCGGACCGGGATAGTGAGCAGTACTCCCTGGGAGGGACGGTATTTTATTCCAAACAGAGGCTTTTCCTGTAAATCACATACAATGATGGTCTAGTATGGGAGAAACTACACTTTAGGATGGGAGGGTTGTTGAGAGTGTGCAGAGGAGGTTTACTGGAATGGTTCCAGGGATGGGGGAATTCTAGTTATAAGGTCAGCCTGGAGAAGCTGGGATTGTTTTCCTTGGAGCGAAGGAGATTGCAGGGAGATTTAATAGAGGTGGACAAGATTATGACAGATCTGGATAGAGTAGACAAGGAAAAACAGTTCCCATTAACTGATGGTACAAGGGCTAGGGGACACAGATTGAACGTTTTGGGCAAGAGATACAGGTGCGGGGGAGGGGGGGGGGGTGGTTGTGAGGAAGAATTTATTTATTATTAAATGCAGTGAGTGACAATGACCTGGAACTCACTGCCAGCAGAGTGGTGGAAGCAGGAGACAATGATTTCAGTAAGAAACGGGGCAGGGGGAGGGGGCACTTGTAGGAAATAAATTCGCAGGGGGCCACGGGGGGATTGGGACTGACTGGATTGCACTACGGGGAGCTGGCACGGGTCCGAGGGGCCGAATAACCTCCTTCTGTGCCAGAAATAAAATCGAATTCGTTTAAAATAGTTAACTCTGCTTGAATATTTTTTTATTAAATCTGCCCAAAAGAAAAATCCTCAAATCGCCAATATTCGTACAGTTAACCACTGACTTGCACCAATATCCACCTCAACTCACCCCCACCTCCCCCCTCCCCAGAAGAAAAATAACAGAGCAATTTGAATTCATGTCATCTTTATTAAAACAGTCACACACAGAGATACACTTTTCAATTCTAACAAATGGTACTGCTGAGAGAAAGGAGAGAGGGAGCAGAACCCATCCAGCTCCAAATGGGAATGTACTCCCGGGATAGGTGGTCCTGATATTCACTGTCACCCACCTGCGCCCCCCAGTTAAAATTGAATCCAAAATTGGATCGTTAAACTGCGATTGAAGTGACTGTTTCAACATCGTTGGCCACATTTGCTACAGTGATTACATTGTAAAACAACAACAACAACATTCCACATATTGAATAATATTTCATCAGCAATAAATCAAACTCTAAACCCCAGTTGCCCCCTCTCAGTCGGAACAAGCGGTGGAGCTGATGGTTTTGAGGAGAGGTGAGCTCAGAGAGCCGTGGTCCACACTGCAGGTATAGCTGGAGCCCTTATTCCAGGCAGTGGCGGGGACTCTCAGGTAACTGCTCAGGCTGTAGCTTTGATCACTGTCCGTGGACACGGTGCCTGTGGTCACCCCGCTGTCTGTCTCTTTATCATCCACTCTCCAGAGAACCCGCACGAAACCCGGCTTAAAGCGGCTCACCAGGCAGGACAGAGTAGCCCATCCCGAGTCTATTTCTTCCGAGGAAGGAGGGAGCAGGAGAACTGATGGTTTCCGATCCTCACTACCTGTGTGTGTGAGAGACAGGGTGGAAGAAAGGAATCTCACTGTTAGTATCAATCATTTTTTCTAAAAGGCACATCCAGAATTAGTAACACATACTATAATTTAAAACAAACATTTAACTTGACTTCAGACTTAGGTAGAGACAGTAAATAATATAACAGCCTGAGTGTTTCCAGCACTCGATTTCAGATTTCCAGCATCTGCAGGATTTTGCTTTGATTGGATTAAAATTAAATATTTAGTCCAATCTTAACTCCCTGTCAATTGAGAGCTGGACTTGTACATGGATTCGAGACATTCAATATAAATTAATTAACTGAATATTAAATACAACAGACAATATCGAATTGTTTAAAATTCAGGGGCAGATTAAAATCAAAAGTTTAAAAATTGAGGAAGTTTCACATTTCGGATAGGCTGTACTGGAGGTCTTATGGAGGTGCTCGGAGTATGTATTGGGAGTAACTCAACCTCCCAGATCCACACTCAGAGTTCGGTGATCACCTCACCAGGAAAAATTCTTTATTTAAAAAAAAAGACTTTTAAAAGTAATAAAGTTCGGGGCGGTTTCCATTTAGAAAGTAGGTTAGACACTTCACATGAACGAACGACAGCCGGAAGGAGGGGGCTGGGAAGGGAGACGGGGGGTCGTGGGTAGAGGGACCGGGTGCGTTAGGAACAGACAAGATGGGGGGGGGGGGGGGGGGGGCGCAGAATGAGGCCATTCGGTCCATCGAGTCCGTGCCGCAGCCTAACCCACTTCCCAACTTTGGGAGTCTTTTTTTGAGGTGGGGGAGGTGGTGCTAGTGTCAAACTCGACCCCCTTTGAGTGTGAGTAAAATTCCTGTTTGTAAATCTTCCAGCAACACCCGGGGCAGGCTCGCTATTTATACAACAGTGCAGCGAATAGACGGAGAAGTCCACACCTGCACACTGCAGACCTGGCCGAACAGACTCGAGGGGCTGAATGGCCTTTCTCCCCTTTTCATTCTGCATTTTTATTTTGCCAATGGAGTTTTTCCTCGGTTCTGAGGAAAGGTCAGAGACCCGAAACTGTTCACCGTTTCTCCCTCTCTCTCCGCAGAGGCTGCCCAGACCTGCTGAGTATTTCCAGCATCTTCTGTTTTTTTTTATTTCAGATTTCCAGCATCCGCAATTGTTTTGCTGCTATTTTAGTGTTCATTTTTCTACCCTCCAGAACCCAAATTCCCAGCACTGAATCAGTGGACAGAAAAATAAAAATCTGACCCAATTTTTTTTCACCGTTATCAGGGCAGATCCGATTCTGCAACAATAAATGAATAAATAATTGAAACAATATGAATGATAGGATGAGGGAATTACTTACTCCGTAAACTCAGGGCGGTCCCAGGTCCGAAGGTAAACACAGTGCAGTGTTTTAATGGGACGGGTCACCTAAAACCCAGGCTGGGAAGAAAGAGGGGAAATATTAATAATCTGTCCTTTATCACATTCCCTTTCACATTCTGCCTTTCACAGGGGCCGGAATGCTGAGAGTCTGGAGAAAGATTTTCACATATCAGTGAGGAAACCTTGAGAATATCAGTGTTTACCTACCCAGCTAATAGTCCAAATATTGGGGAAAATCCAAATAAACCCATGGAAACCCAGTGAGATTTTCCACAAGTTACATAAGGAATATTTCTGAAACTCATCCCACAGTCTCAGGCAGGAATATTTCAGTAGCTGTTGGAATTCTGAGTGGTTCTGTTGATACAGTTTTTGTATTGCCCTGTCTCACTGTGTATATAGCTGCTGAGCCATCCCCGGCAGCACAGTAATAGACGGCGGAGTCTCCCGGTTCCAAGCTGCCGATGGTCAGAATGTGACTGTGACTGGAGGTGTCTCTGGAAGGTTTAAAACGGTCCGTGAAGCCGGTGCCTCGATAGATCCTACCATCTGTATAGTGGGCTAACACCCACACCGGAGCCTCCCCGGGTCTCTGTCGATACCAGCTCATGTAGTAACTGCCCACATTGCCGTTCTGCATCGCACACTTTAACTCGGAGGTCTCACCGGCGGAGACTGGGTCTGAAATTGGGGTCTGATTGAGGACAGGAACCGCCAGGACACCTTCAACACAAAACACAGGAGAGAGAAAAACACATTCAGTTTATTGGAGCAAAAAAAACACACTGATAAATAAACAGGCCGGGCAACCAAATCCCTTTGCTTCCTAATCTAATGGTTTAAAAATGAATAATTGAGTAACGTTCTGTTAACATAAGTCTCTCACCTGTTAAATGGAGTAGCAGGGTCCCCAGGAGATACATTACTGCAGCCATTCCCTCCGGGGGGGGGAAAAACCCGTGAAGAATTAGTGAGCAGGGTTTTACTGTAACTCCAGAAAGTGGATCCAGTTACAGTGCCGGACAAGGTGAGACCAGTATCTATTATATGAACCTGTATGCAAATACAGGGAGGGTTGAGAGGAGCAGGGGCGGCGGGGGGTGGGGTTGGGGGGGGGGGGGGTGGACCAGACCAGATTTTTTTTATTGAGCCTCTATTGGTCCCCAATTAAACATTTCCATGTATTTATTTCCACCGAGTTGAGGGTTAATTCACAATAATTTCTGATTTTAACCCCTCCTTCTCATGTCAAGAGTGTGAGATTTAAAAGAACAACTGTAGAAATTGCACATTTTATCCCAGATGGGCAAAGACAAAAGCCCTTCAGAATCCAGTGCCTTAAATTCATCCAGAACAAGTTTAACCCAGCGATCGTTAAGGATTTGTTTTTTTTTATATTTGGGTCTGCAATGTGTACTTAAACACATATCTTTATATCCAACACGCTGGTGTTTGAAACAAAGCAGTTCATTGGGAGGATTGGAATGGAAGAGATTGACTGGACTGCTTCTCTGAGCTGCTCTTTTTTCCTATCCGCCACTGTACAAATGCACTGCTTGTCCTGGCGTTTGAGCCGAGTGTGGGGTCAAAACACTCGTTTCTCACTCAGGCCGACGTTCAGAAACAGCCAGAATCAACTCCAATATCCGTTTTAATTGGTAATGCAACGAGGAGTGAGATTCTGACCGGGCAAGCTGACTGCTCGGATAGTTTCTGTGTTGTGTCCGGATCCTGTGTTAAGTCCAGTTTCAATGAAATGTGTTTTCCTGCTGCAACAGTTCCTGCCCTGACTTTTTTTTGTTGCAACTAAACCACATGTATCGGAACCTCAGTCCCAGGAATACATTTGTTTTAACATTCCATTTCAGATGTTTTATGTCAATCACTCGATGCCAAGGGAAAACTTGCAACAAGTTGCTCGTGAGAGGAGTTAGTTTCTTTAAAATGAATATTTTCTATCTTTTTGTTTAAATTCACTTCATGGGATATGGACATCACTTGGCCCTGCCCGCATTTATTGTCCATCCCTCATTGCCGTTGAGAAGATGGTGGTGGAGCCGCCTTCTTGAACTGCTCCAGTGCAGTGGTTTTTGTCCAACAGAACGTCCATTTCTAAGGGCAGTTCAGAGTCAACCACATCCCGTGGGTCTGGAGTCACATGTAGGCCAGACCAGGTGAGGACGGCAGATTTCCTTCCCTAAAAGGACATTTGTGAAACCGATGGTTTTTTGTTAATGAACATTTAATGGTAGTTTTATGGTCACCATTACTGAGACTAGGTTTCAATTCCAATTTCTTTTTATTAATTAGTTGAATTTAAATTCCATGGTGGGATTTGAACACGTGTCTCCAGAGTATTATCCTGGGCCTCTGGATTAGTAATATCTAGTGACATTACTACTACGCCACCTTGTGATGGATCAATATTAATTCTAGAAATGTGATAGGATTTGAGCCAGTGAAAGGGGGAGGGTAGGAAGAAGAACAGCAGGGAAGGTCTGTGACAGGGGTGGAGGGCAGGAGAGATTAAATGACAAAAAGGGTTTCAAGGTGCAAAGCCAAAGGGAGTGGTAATGAGAGATGTGTCTGGAGGAGGTGTGAATGGCAGGATCGGAACACAAAGTAAAGGAAATAAGAGGTAAACAAGAGAGATAAAATAACAAATCAGCAAAGAACTGGGCAACAAAAATTAGGGCAGGGGGGTTACAAGCTAAAATTGTTGAATTCAGTGTTGAGTCCGGAAGGTTGTAGAGTGCCCAGTCGAAAGATGAGGTGCTGTTCCTGCAGTTAGCCTCCGATTACTGACATGTTCAGTCAAGTCAGTGTCGACTAGCTGCCCCCTAGACAGAGAATTTGACCCTTCCCCATTAAAAATCCGTTTCTGATTGGTCTCCACAGCAGAAACAGACCCACCTCCCTCCCCTCCCACCAGGCAGATTCTCTGGGTCATTTTCAACTAAACCTAACCTGCATTACTATAGAGACCTCAGGATGTCCTAAAGACAGAAAAATAAACACCTGTTTTGAAGTCTGGTCATTGTAACATCGTAAACCAATGCACAATGGAAATAAATATTTGGAAATGATTAATCAGGGACAAATATATTTTTAATAAAGTGTTTTCCCCTGCTCCCCTTGACCCCCTCCCTGTATTTGCATATTGACTAATATATAGATACTAGTATTCTCCGGGTTCCCGGAGTTACAGTAATCTTGTTGAAGTGAAAGCACAATTGCTAAATGTGTGAGAAGCTGAACTCAGCTTTGCCCATGTAGTTGAATGGAGAGTGCACATATGTAGTTAAATGGAGTCATCCACGTATGTAGTTAAATGGAGTCATCCACGTATGTAGTTAAATGGAGTGGGCCAGTGTGTAGTAAAATGGGGTTGTGCACATGTCTAATGGAAAGCAGTTCAGCACCTCTAGGTTCATAGAATCTCTCACTTTGCACAGCAGATGTCACATGGCTGCAGCTTTGCCCAGGGAGCCTACCCGGTTCACACAGGATAGGCCAGGTGTTAAAGCAAGAGCATTTGGTGCTGCCTATTGAAGCTTGCACAGCAGTTAAAGGAAAATACAATTAAAGCTCACAAGATGGGAATCTTGT